>NC_087165.1:22238511-22303511 GCF_035594125.1 Scylla paramamosain
TGAGTTCACAGCACCCCCTGATCCAGTATTTGAAACCTTACTGGAAGTAATTATTGTTTTGGCAGGTGTCTACTGCTCTGTATCTGTAGTGTAATTTTTAGTGCACCTTGGTAAAAATTGGTAGATTTGTCACAACATGGACTGCTACCCTGTGGAGCTATTTTGTTCATATAGGCTGTGCATGAAAATGATGTCTTTGTACATCACATATTTAAAGGTTGTGGAGGCAGAGACAAGTGCATTAAGACACAGCACAACATGTACCTCTCAGTGTAATCTAACTCTCCATCAGGTACCTGCTCCTGGACCGCTGCCTGCCAGGACGCTCACTGGCAGTAGTGTTACAGAAACTTGTGGTTGACCAATTGCTGTTTTCACCAGTGTGGATTGCTGTGCTATTGGTTTCCCTGAAATTGTTCCAGGGTAATGACTGGAATGCTATCAGTTCTGATGTATGGCACAAGGGCTGGCGCCTGTACATAGCAGGGCTGCTTATAAATTCCCCAGCACAGCTAGTCAACTTTTATCTGCTGCCCACTAAATTTAGGATCCTCTATGATAACTCTGTCTCCCTTATGTTTGATGTTTATACCTCCCATGTCTGTTATAACAGTAATATTGTGGAGAATAATTAGTATGTGTGTATTTGAATATCCACATGGAGGCATTTCTAATAATAGAAATAAACTATCAAAGAATGGATATTTGAATGTGGATTAATTTAAATGATATAAATTCATAAATTCTTCAGAAATGTGATGTAGGCACACCATATAATTTCTCTTGACATTACAAAGTTGAAAACAAAGAAAACAATGAAAATATGGATTTTAAGAGTGTAATTTTTTACTGTAAATTTAGTTTTAAGTTGAATATGATAATCTGTGCACTGCCCTTGTGATGTCAAAAGTGTCTTGGAAACACTTGTTCAATCTCCTTCAAATAAGGAACATTTCTGTGTACATAATCAGATAACTTTAGTAAGATAAAAAATTTCTTGCTGATATTTTAAGATCCTAACCTGAAGAAAGACCAAAATATCTCAGATGGATGATTTAAATGTTGTAATTAATGTTCAGAAAAAAAAAGTTAGTTGAAAAAAAAAAAGTTCAAGAAAACATTGATATAAAAAATTCATATGAACCAGTTAATTAAGTGGGGCTCTGGACAAACTTTCTTTTAAAGTGCATTATGTTTATCTGTACATCATCACTGTAATGTGAAAATGGTACATCATCAATGTAATGTGAAAATGATCTTTGGCACATATTTTGTCTCCTTTAACTAAGGAACTTGTTTATGCTAGATAATGTTTTCAAGATTAAACAATTTTCACCAGTTTTTTAGGTTTGGACCTAAGAAGAAAATTTTATTTTTATTTTTTTTTTGTGAAAAAAACTCAAATTTTGAGTAAAAAACAAGAGTATAAGAAAAGTGTGATTGTAAAGTCTGTATTAACCAATAAAGCGTGGTTTTGGCTCCAGACTTAACTAAAGTGAATTATGACTATCTACCCACCCTCTCTGTGATATATATATATATATATATATATATATATATATATATATATATATATATATATATATATATATATATATATATATATATATACGAGGTGTGTCATTAAAGTTCCAGGACTGGTGTCCTAAAAGATGAATTTCAAACCCAAGCCACAAACCACCATATTTCCCCTTCAAAGTAATCCTTCTGGAGTATACAACTGCGCTCCCAACCCTCTACAGTCACTAATCTTTTTCTTACGTGCTTTTAAAATCATGTCCTCTGTTGCAGGTCGTTTAACAATGAGCGCTGAACAGCGAACAAACTTGAAGTTTTTGGTGCAGTTGGGGAAAACGCCGTCAGAAGCACTGGGTATGCTGCAAAAAGTGTACGGGGATGAGACAATGTCACGCTCACGTGTTTTTGAGTGGTGCAAGAGGTTCAAAGAGGGCCGGGAGGACGTGGAAGATGACCCCAGGAGTGGAAGACCCTCAACGAGCAGGAATGAGGCCAATGTTGAGCGTGTCAAGCAGATGGTGCGTGACGATCGTCGGTTGACTGTTCGAAAGATCGCAGATGAGCTTGGCATGAACCACAACAGCGTGTGGAAGATTATCACTGAAGATCTGGGCATGCGGAAAGTCTGTGCGAAGATGGTGCCGAGACTCCTGAACGATGACCAGAAGGGACGACGCATGCAGGTGTGTCAGGACATCCTCGAGCGTCTGGAAACTGAACCAGACTTGCTCAGGAGAGTCATCACCGGCGATGAGTCCTGGGTATTTGAGTACGACCCGGAGACCAAACGCCAGAGCCTTCAATGGAAGAGTCCGGCGTCGCCACGGCCGAAGAAAGCAAGGCAGTCCAGGTCCAGCTTCAAGGTCATGTTGATCGCTTTCTTCGATGTGAGGGGCATCGTCCACTGCGAGTTCTTGCCACAGGGCCAGACAGTCAACCAACATGTGTACAAAGAAGTACTGCGGCGTCTGCTTCGTGCAGTGCGCGAGAAGAGGCGGGAGTTGTGGCAGGGCAACTCGTGGCTGCTTCACCACGACAATGCGCCTGCTCACAATGCCCTGAGCATCAGAGAGTTCTTGGCCAAGAAGAACATCGCCGTGCTGGAGCAACCGCCCTACTCACCTGACCTCGCTCCGTGCGACTTCTTCCTCTTCCCCAAGCTCAAGGAGGTCATGAAGGGGACCCGTTTTGATGATGCGGACGACATCAAAAAGGCCGTGACGACGGAGCTGAGGAGCATCCCGCAAGAATCCTTCCAGCAGTGCATGCAAGCCTGGCAGAGAAGGATGGACAAGTGCATGCGGTGCCAGGGGGATTACTTCGAAGGAGATAACCTATAGTTTGTAGCCTGGATGTGAAATAAAACTTGTGTGGCACCAGTCCTGGAACTTTAATGACACACCTCGTATATATATATATATATATATATATATATATATATAGGATAGAAGCCATAGGAGAGTAGTTTGGAAATCAAAGCTTTGTGCCAAACTCTATCAGAACCTTTTAAATATGTCTAAGAACACCAAAAGTTTCACCAAAATTCTTTGAAAGAGGATGACCAAGACTCGCTAAGGAAAGCCAGAAAATCACCAGTAGAGCAGCCTCAAGCACATAAAAGGGTCTTGACACCTGCAGATTTTCTCCACATATTTTTCTCTCCTTTAATTTAGCTTAGGAACATTTTTAGTGTCTTTTCAATTTAATTTGAATGAGTATAGTGCATTTTTAACTCAGTAAATTTTAGTGAATTATGATCTCCACACCATCCCTGTGATGCCAAAGGCATCTTTGAGAGATGCATGTTTTCTTTCCTTTAAGAAAGGAAAGGAATTTGGCTTGCAAGCCAAAGCAAAAAGTTGACTGAGAGATGGCTTGCATCTCAGATTTATCGTAAGGGTGCTTGTAAGTCAGGGTTCCACTGTACTTTGTTTTTTTACACTAAAGTATAGAATAATTTCTTCTCTGTTCAGGTTTCATTAAAATTGATGCATGAATGGCAGAGAATATGGCTTTGAAAGTTGAAAAAAACTTTTGAGGAATGCCTCTCAACTCAAAACCTTCCAATAATAATGTGAGGCTAAACTGTTATTCACCATTTTGCTTCTTGAGTGTAGTTTCTAATTGCTTATTAGTTTTATTAGGTCTTTGGTTTTTACTGATTCTAGGTATAATTTACAGTGCCATCTTTTAATCAGGTTCATAAAGACACAAAGAAAATTTCTAATTATTGTCTCTTTCTCAGGTATTCAAATTTAGTCTTGGTTGTTCATGCAGCAGCTTCTAACATCACTTTGACATGTCCTTGACCTTGTCCTTCCACTTTTCCTAATTGGTTTCCTTTATTAGTGCCCTTAGTTTCTTTACTTTTCACCCTCTCAGCATGACCGTACCATCTTCATTTGTTTCTTTTCATCCATTCCATAATTCCACAGTTCACATCATTTGCTCCTCTGTGATAACTTATTTCCATGGCATACACTCTTGATTGCTGTACTCTACCCAGGAATATAGAGAATATAAATAGCGAAATAAACAGCATTTATTAGAATATGTCAGTGCATGTTACATAGTAATATTGTAGGAAATTTCTATATTTAAATCTTATATTTTCCTACAGGCTTTTCGACATCAACCTGCACACACCCTTTCAAAGACGCATCTGCTACAAGTGCAAGGCAAGGAGCAGCGAGAATTCAAGATAACTAACGTATTTGATGTAACACTGATGCCTCTGCACACACTTCTGTGGTGGAGTGTGGTTATCCTCCTTGGCTTTGAATCTGCAGGCTTGAGTTTGAATCCAGGCTGTGGTCGTTGGTTCAGAGATCACCCAGTTATTTCTTCATTCTTCTCCTGTGGATTGGGTTGATAGTTGGATACCTGGGGAAGGCAGATGGTAGAGATCTAGATATCACAGTGGCTATGTATCCTGGGGTGAGGGATGTCACCCAGCACAATGTATAAGGTGTGTCCCTGACTGTACCTTTGTAACACTGATAGCATAGTTGTTAGTCCAAGTTTTCATTTTTAAAGAGATTAGATATCAAGACTATAGTGTAATTTTTGTGTTAGAGAGAGAGGGGGTGAAAAAAGAGGTGAGAAAAAGAAAGAGAGAGAGGGGTGAAAGAGAGAGGGGTGAGAGAGAGAGAGAGAGAGAGAGAGAGGGGGGTGAGAGAGGTGAGAGAGAGAGGGGTGAGAGAGAGAGAGAGAGAGAGGGGGGTGAGAGAGAGGGAGAGAGAGGGGGGTGAGAGAGAGGGAGAGGTGAGAGAGAGAGAGAGAGGGGGTGAGAGAGAGGGAGAGGTGAGAGAGAGAGAGAGGGGGGAGAGAGAGAGGGAGAGGTGAGAGAGAGAGAGAGGGAGAGGTGAGAGAGAGAGAGAGAGAGAGAGAGAGAGAGAGAGAGAGAGAGAGGTGCAGGGGTGTGCCACATCTGGCTGGACTACGGCTGCCCACCAGAGTCACCTCGCGGGACACGAGAACGGTGTCATCCAGTGGTGACTCAGTGGAAGTGCCGCGTTCCCGCTCCAGCCAACACCAGCGCACCTTTTGGGGGCGAGTCTCCAGACTGTGGAACGTCTTCGCGTCCTCCGTCCCTCATATCGGGGATGGATACCCAGGACGTGAAGCTAGCAGCACACCACTGGAGGGGCTCATTCCCAACCCCCCTGCTAACAATATTAATATAAGTCTAACATAAAGAATGTATATATATGTATGTATATTTATATTTTTTGTATTTGTGTGTTGTGTCCCACCCCTAAAATAGGTTGCACACGGCAGTGCGCCTTCGGGTGATAATGTACCTATGTTTAAATAAAAAAAGAGAGAGAGAGAGAGAGAGAGAGAGAGAGGGGGTGAGAGAGAGGGGGTGAAAGAGAGGGGGGGTGAAAGAGAGAGAGGGGGTGAGAGAGGGGGGGAGAGGGGGTGAGACAGAGGGGGGTGAAAGAGAGAGAGGGGGGTGAGAGAGAGAGAGGGGGGTGAGAGAGAGAGAGGGGGGTGAGAGAGAGGGGGGTGAGAGAGAGAGAGGGGGGAATGAAAGAGGTGGGGGTGAGAGAGAGGGGGGATGAAAGAGGTGGGGGAATGAAAGAGAGGTGGGGGTGAGAGAGAGGGGGGGTGAGAGAGAGAGAGAGAGAGAGAGAGAGGGGGGGGGGTTTGAGTACTTTATTTCGCAAAAATGGAAAATGTCTAACTTAATAAATTAGCAATGGAGACTTGGGCCAAGGCTTTGTGCATGAAACATCTATTTTAAAAAGTATTATTTAAACTAAAGAATTGTATGAACAGTAATATCTAAATACCTGTATGTCAAAAATGCTTAAAAGACCGTCTGGAAAATTGTTTAATAAAATACTTTTACTTTTTCAGCCATAAATAAATCCCACCTTATTTATACCCGGATGTTTTACTTTTCACCAATATAATAAATACATCAACCTAATCTCCGGAGAGTCTTCAGAGTATTTTCGACTTGGTAACTCGGTTTTTAAAGGGGATTTTTACACACCACATTGAGGAGAAGAGGCTAAATAGCAACCAGAAAACCAGAACACACACCACACACGCAGTACTTGTCTAGTCTTTCAAGATGTGTGTGGATAAAAAACCTAAAGAACTTACTTTATACGGTCTTAATTACCAGTGTGTGAAATCTTGAAAAAAAAATAGAATTCACCGTGGTACTGAGTAAAATTTATGCAAAACACCACCAGTACTGCAACAAATAATTTACTAATATTTATTGGTCTAGAAATCAACACTGGGAGAATGCACCTTATAGTGAAAACCAAGATTTACTTAAACGATGGATGCAGTTATAAGCAAATCACTAACATAATTACCTTGTGGGGTGACCACAACTTTATCCCTGCAGTTCCTGTACCAGCATCACAGCTGCTCGCATTTGACACCTGTTCATGGGACAAGGGAATTGCGAGGCAACAAGGTAACTCTTCTTTCCTTATAAAGCTCAGGATAATCATGAAAGGCCTTTCCTTCAGCAGGATGATGGACAAGATTGGGCCGGAGATTGCCATCTGGGTTGCTGGCATGTTCTTTCTTGGATTCCGGGCCCAGCATGATCAGGTTCTTCCAGAAATGAAATATATCTGGTGTTATATACAGTGGCAGAACAAGAGGCAAAAACGGGAGGCATAAGTAAATATGGGAGGCATCATAGTATATATTATAAAGCACGAAATATATGAAGACAAACAGTAGTTTGTAAACAGAATGAGACAGATTGAGAATGAGAATGGAATTATGCATACGAGCGGGAGAGGATGAAGCGAAAAGAGAGAGAGAGAGAGAGAGAGAGAGAGAGAGAGAGAGAAAGGGGGGAGGGAGGGGTATCACTCCATTGTCCCTTATTTCTCCTATAAAAGGGGGAGGGGGTGACGGGAGGGAAGTTTGAGACATAAGAAACAAGGGAGAGTAAAGGAAAAAATGGAGGAGCAGGCGGTGGATAGGTGAGCCACTCCATAATTATTATGAAGAGTGGCTCCTACGGAGAAACAACGACATTAGTAAGAAACAGGTTAGTTAATCAACTGACCAGTTGTTTAGAGACGCGAGGTTAGTAAATTCAGAAGAAATGGCGTGGGACTTGTTCGTGACATCTGATATGATTACCAGTATTGTGCACCATACTAATCAGGTAAATTGAAGGTGTAATTACTAATGTCTTGCCCTATCTCCGTAGGAACCACTCTTCATAATCTGTCATCGTCCACTTTCTGGTCACTTTCAAATTCCATGGCAAGACCAGCTTCTTCACCTATCACATCTGCCAAGTCTTCGTCAGGGTCTTCTATAAAGTCAGGGACTGTCTGTAGAGTCCATTATAAGCACTTAGTAATCATACACCCAGTCAGGTAAACTGATAAGCTCTCCTCTCCACGCTGCAGTGTATATTTACCAAAACTTGCAAGGTTTTTATTTCGTAGCTAGCTAGCCCCCTCGGCCCTACCCCACCCACTGCTGTAACGCCATGAGTGGCTAAGTCCTGATTAGCTGCCTGCCTACTTCACCCCCCTCCCAACTCTCTCTCAGCCATCGTAATCCTACTATTGTCTGTTAAAATGATCTTTCTTTCCTCGTCTCTCTCTCTCTCTCTCTCTCTCTCTCTCTGTCTCATGGTTAGCATGTATACAGAGCTTTGGTGATGAACTTTTCAATCATGAGCTTGAACTCAGTATCCAATAAAACAGCTGATGTGGGAAGGGGATGGCTGGGCACATGTTCAGTGGAGGGTGGAAGTCCGTTGCCATGGCAACTTCCACCTGAAATCGCTTCCATTATAGCCACTCACCCAACCTCTCAGATCATAGTAACAGACAAGAGTGGAATTACCATGTCTCAGAGAGAGAGAGAGAGAGAGAGAGAGAGAGAGAGAGAGAGCCTTGGCACCTTTCGAAAATATGCCTCCCCGTTTCTGAAATGCTTGATATAACTGCCTTGCATATCAGATGAAATTAGCGTGATTTTTTTGAGTTTTTAATTTCACTTATCGTGTCATCACAAGACTGAACCGAGCTACTGGACTTAGCACTCACATTGTCTTTATAGTTTTATCGATTTATGAGATTATGCAGGAGAGAAAGTAGAGCACACACAAACACTGATCACACTGCCTGATTGTGCGACACGCACTGTTACCCCTCACTTATGAGTCATATGTTCTTAGTTTTACGTGAAATACTGCAGGAAAGAGAATAACTACACTGAAAAAAAAAAAAAAAAAATACACGGAGAAATTTCTCATTCGGCTGGCAAGAAGATGGCCATCGGCAGTGAACTCACTGATCACTGATTTTCGTCTGTTGTCATATTGCTTCGAAAGCGATCGAAAAAAAAAAATTATATATATATATATATATATATATATATATATATATATATATATATATATATATATATATATATATATATATATATATATATATATATATATAAAGACCGTTTTTTTTTTTTTTTGCAGATTTTTCCACGGTCATTTCATATCAAATTTTGAACGACAGTAAGAATGATTTCCTAAAACTCCCTCTTGTTTAGTTTTCTTTTGTTTGGGAAAAATCAGCCAGGTACGACCCATGCTGCAGAGTATAATAGAGTTAAGAAATTGAGGAAACTGGCGGTAAACTGCCAGTTCGTATATTCACAGCCAGCACGTCTCCCTTCCGCAGCCATGGTCTAATTGACGCAGCACAGACAGTCGCGGGTGTTGCTTTCTCCTCTAAATATACGTGCCTATATGTGATAGGCCAACATTTTTCCGTGTGATCCGATTCGCAGCAGGTAACCCCACGTCATCATACACGCGACACAACGTCACGCATGCACACCACTGATAACAAACATACCATCACACTTAGTATCCTACGGTGGATCTAGGCTAGAACTGACCTGAACCTTCGAAATTCTTATCTGAAGTTCTTAATTTCCGACAGGGTGAAATAGGGTTAGAAATGCTCCAAACAGTAAGATGTTGACCCTACGAAGGCTATAGTTACGTGCAGTGCATTGGTCAAAACTGCAATAATACCAAATCTAGCAAACTTAGCACCAGCTCTTCATAACATTAATAGTGACAATTACCCAATATTTACCTAATATGATATACGTGAACATTCTTGGTCTATCAATAAGGAACTTAACCAGCAAACAACTCATCAATTATTAAAACAAAGCGAGTAACAATTTCATAACACTCACCTCATAGGATATATGTCAAGCCCAGACTCTACACCAGTCCCAATTACCTTACCACGGATATACGTTTATCAACGAAGGTGTACACGCCCGCACCCCAACACACTTACCTCTTCCCGAGCGCGTCTTCCATGTGACTGACGTGGGCAGGCACTGACTCTATTCACGTCTCCTTCCTCCACCTGTTTCCTCCTTACTGTCATGCTGTAGTTAACCTTATTTTCGTGTTTTCTCCTTTAATTTTTTCGTTCTTGTTCTCATTATTTCCTTGTTTTACACTATCCTCCTCACACACACACACACACACACCACAACGTGTAGCGGTTAGCAACCAAGAAGGCCCGGGTTCGAATCCCGGGCGCGGCGAGGCAAATGGGCGAGCCTCTTAATGTGTAGCCCCTGTTCACTTAGCAGCGAGTAGGTACAGGATGTAACCCGAGGGGTTATGACCTCGCTGTCCCGGGTGTGTGGTGTGTCAGTGGTCTCAGTCCTACCCGAAGATCGGTCACTATGAGCTCTGAACTTTCCGTAGGGAGAACGGCTGGCTGGGTGACCAGCAAACGACCGTAGGTCAATCACACACACACGTTACGAATATTCATTTTAAAATGTTCTCGCTGAAAAAAAAAAAAAAAAAAAGCGCTGGAGAGAAGGTAGTGGTATGCACGGTAAAACCTTATGCAGTTACTCAGTTTAGACGCACCATAAAAAAAAAAAAAATCCCGCTGAGAAATCAGGTGTGATAATTTATTTACTGAAAAAAGAGACCTTAACCATCGTATTATATGGGCACCAACACTCAAAACATAAGTATTTCATCCACAGAAACACAGACCAATCGCCCCCAAAAAAAGAAAAAAAAAAAAAAAAAAAAAAAGGTTTGTTACGAAAATCTAAGGGTTGTGGTGTGTTGGAGGGGGGGGGGCGGATTTGGACAGTTTGCGCAGTGCATAATTAGGACGCGCGTCCAAGCATGAATTCCTAACAGTACACGCGTGAGCCCCATACATTTATGTACTTCGCAGTGTCCTATTTGGATGTGCCACCTTAAGTTTATAAACATTACATTTTGGCTCAGCTTGTTTGCCACTGTCCCTTAATTGCATTTGTTAAAAAAAAAAAAAAAAAGTCTTTCAGATTCTGGCATTTTGACGGGAAAGTTTAATTTAATATGGTAGGAGGAAGGCAACGAGGGAGGGACGCGGAGACAAGAGTGGTGGAATGATGCGTATCACAAGTTCAGCAACTTTCCCGTCTATGTCAAAGGATCTGAAATGAATGGTCGTTTTTGTTTGCTTATTTCTGTGAACAAATAAAAGGCAGCAACTTCTCTAACGAACCGTTAACCCCTATAACGTCAAATCAACGGCGTTAATTTAACGCCACAGTAGTAACTATAACAACCAGTCCTTAACAAGTTGGTTCCGGTGGAATGAGTAGTTTCCTCACATTCCCCCCAAGACGTCAATACAGTCTGTTGGAGCCCCGTTATATAGAATTTGTGCCGCGTTAATGGCCTGTTGTACACCAGATAATTTTGCCGTTCATAGGTTGACTGGGAGCTACCCACACATCCTTTCAATAACCTTGTGACACTGCTGAGTGCTTCCGGGAGTGCTGGGACTGCTGGTGGTACAATGTTTGGTGAAGCTATAGCTGCCCAGTTATGCAGTTTCTTTCCTCGCCAGCTGTTTTGAGTTATAGGGCATTCACGAAGTATATAAATTCAGTAAGAATACATGCATATTGATAAGGAGTAAGGCATACCTATATAGACATTTTCATAATGTACTACATGAGAGAGAGAGAGAGAGAGAGAGAGAGAGAGAGAGAGAGAGAGAGAGAGAGAGAGCAATGTCGTACAACCACAAAAAAAAAAAAAAAAATATCCTTAACAAATGCACTCACCATTACGTAAACAAGGAGCTAAAAGGCTACAAATGTGGATGTGTAACATTAAAGATGGTAATTTAGGATGTAATATATAAAAAAAAAGAAAAAAATAAATAAAAAAAAATAAAATAAAATATAGATATATAAATGTTATGCAGCCATGTCAAGTTGCAGTGACTAAAGATATAAACACCTCAATAATCATTTTGGGATCTGATGACTATGGTGTTATATTTCATACCTTCGTGTCAGAGTCAATCCCCAGCCAACATCTTTCATAGCTGATATCTACACAGCCTTCACAGCAACTTCTCAAGTGTTTCTTTGATGCCCCAAAAGAGGAACATGACGAACCCTTCAGGAAATGCACTCGTATAATAATTTTCTCATAGCAATCTAAAACAGTGAGCCATACAATCATCTGGAATACCAAAGCATTTTGGGAGTATTTAAAAATTTCAGTCCTGAAGATGTATTAAGGTGGTGCTGGTCAAACCTCATCTAGATTATGCTGTGTAGTTATGGTTCCCATATTACAAGAAGGATGTAGGTCAGTTAGAATTGTTACAAAGGGGAATAACTAAAGGGATACAGGGGATGAGGAATATTCCTTAAGAAAGGAGATTGAAGCTTATAAATTTACATTCCATGGGGAGTTGTAGTTAAGGGACCTGATAGAGGTCTTTAAGTGGTATAACAAGGATGACATAAGCAAAATTCTCAGGGTCAATAATCAGGATAGAACAAAAAATAACAGGTTCAAGCTTGAAAAGTTAGACTTTAAAAAAATATATAGGAAGGAATTAGTTCTCAATTTGATAGATGAATGGAATACTCATTAATCAGGTCGTTAGTGCTAAGTCATTACAGAGCTTCAAAAGATGATAAGATAAATTTATGGATGAGGATAATAAGTGAAAGCAGGTAAATATGCTTTGTACAATGCCACATGTAGACCTAATAGCTTCCTGCAGTTTCCCTTATTTTCATACATTTTCTTATGAAACAAACCAGAACATAAAGTATGAACTTGAGGGCGTACCAGTGAATGTGACTAGTGGCATGTTTAGTATGGGAGCAGGAATAAGCTGTACATAGAGTGGTAAAGTAAAGCTAGGCATGTTATATATCTGCACATGGTCTCAGTGCTCATCTCTCTCACTGGCCTGTGAGCCTGTGGTGAATGATATCCTTTGCCTCAGGACAGAGAACATTATCACCTGTGTCTCCACAGTTATTTTCCCCAGGTTTCTCCAGGTACCTATTTTATCAACCAACCTGAGAAGGATGAACATGTGAGGTGTGTCCTGACTGCCCCAGCCCACACATTTGTAGCCAAATGCACTAGTCATTATACCACAAAGGTAGTGATAAAAAACAGAGAGAGAGAAAATCAATGATAGGAAAAGAAAGATTTATAAAAGTAGAATAGATACAGAGAATGAGGTAAAGCATAGGAACAGATTGTTGGAATGAGTTGCATGTGGATACAGTGTGCTCAATTATAATTCAAGACTCAAGTTCTGTATACTGCAACCAGGAAAATACAACTGGGTGAGAAGGTACATAAACACTTACGTACAGAACTAATACTTTTGCATTTAATATCTTTATTGTTTCCTTTACTTCACTGTTTTTAACTTTTTTGGCATTTGCTACATTAAAAAAAAAAAAAAAAGTTAAGGAAACCTGTCTTCAATCTTCATTGTGTTCAGTACAGTACCAAACACAGCAGTCCTGGAGAAGAACCTTGGGTGATACAATGGCTTGCACCATCATGTGCTTCACCAACTTTCTAATGATCGTACAAATATATTAATTTCATATTTATTCAAATGTGCATGAAAATGACACATCCATGAATATCTGTATACATCATTGTACTATATGGACATTCACCAGCATCAACATAAGGCAAATACAGGAATACTTTTAGGATAAATGTTATATTGCAGGTCTGTAAAGTATTATATTTTTCACAGTAACTTAACTCCTTCTAAATAAACTTTACATCTCAGCAACTTTTGGGCAGAACACCTTTTCATTCCTCATCCGAGATAAGTTCATCCTCACTCTCTAAGTCACTGCTGGCCATCTCCCTGACTAGTTCGGGAGGCAGCGTTGTCTTCAAAGTTTCAATGAAGCTCAGACTCTTCAGAAGTTTAGGTGCATGTTTTCTGACAATTTCTTCCCCAATGACAAGCTTGTTTTGTCTGAAATGATTACCAATTTTTACTTAACACTCATCTATATCAGACAATATCTCCATCATTCATAATGTTATGTGTGATTAATGTGTGATTGAAAAAAATAAACATGCATAATTTGAACAGTGTAAATTAAGATAATATATAAGCACTAAATGGCTGAAAATACACACACACACACATGTTCATATGCACAAATGTGCACATCACTCTTTTTCACTGTTTTTCTCCTAAGTCTCCTCCATTTTTTTTTCACTTCTTTTCATAGACGTCCAAGCCTTGGCTACATGAATTGTGCTGGTATTCATATTTTTGCAATGTTTATTTGTTGGATGATGGCAATAAGTGTATATTTTCCATGCCCTTGCTGGCCTTAATCCTTGGAAAGCTTATGGACCTGATGGGGTATCTCTTATTGTTCTCTAGAACTGTGCCTCAGTGCTTGCACCTTGCTTAGCCAACTCTTCCAATTCTATCTATAAACATCTACCTTTCATACTGCTCTTTTAGACACGGTGGAATCAAAAGGTTTTCCTCTTATCAACTCCTCTCCTCTAACAGACTGTCTTTAGCCTCTTTCTCATCATCATAATGTTGCATCTCTTGCTATCTTCTATCAATACTTTCATGGCAACTGTTCTTCTGATCTTGCTAACTGCATGCCTCCCCTCCTACAGCCTCACTGCACAAAAGTTTCTACTTTCTGTTCACCTCTCTAATGCAAGAGTTGTCTGGTATTCTCAATAATTCTGGTAATCTTTGGAACTCCCTGCCTGTTTCTGTATTTCATCCTTCTGATGACTTGAACCCTTCCAAGAGGGAGGTTCCAAGACACTTATCTCCAATTGTTGACAGTTTTTTCTGACTGTGGGACTTGTGCTTCAGTGGGCCTTTTCTTTCCTTCTAATTTTGTTGTCTTTGACTAATGCCCTTAAAAAAAAAAATCTACATATGACACTGTAATTTCAATACTCAGACGACACCTTATGTACCTCTGTCCTTCTAATGGCATACCTCAGCCAACCACAATACAGTCATGGGGAGCAGATGTGCTCACAATGCACAGTTCCTAATCCACCCAGGATGAGGCAGAGGTTCAGAAGTGGGGCCTTTCTAGATGGAGGCCCATGGTGGCTATCACAGGATAACACATGCATGATCAAACACACTTCTGATCCATATGCCTGTAAGTTATTGTAATATGTGCAGTAAAATGAATAATACATGAATACACTTTCAGGTATGTATCCAACGAGTGTAAATGACTCAGATGAGACCATCATATGCGACATGCAACCATTTGTTATGTTCAGAAGTATTACATGATTCAGTCCAGAATAAAACAGGTTCAGGAGTGTGTTTAAACATACTCTGTGAAAGCTAGTGTGGGCCTCTGTCTAGAAAGGCCCCATTTCTGGACCTCCACCTCATCTTGGTGGATTAGGAACTGTGGAATGCAACTGCACATCTATGAGAATGCTTCAGTTACAAGTGGTGACACTGACTGATGAGGAGCAAGGTAAAACTCATACATAGCTGAGATTTCAAATACCATTAAAGTGAGATGACATAGAGAATATGGTGTCGTGTTTGCACAGAACAATCCTGCAGAGAGTACATTTATGCTAAGAATTTGGTAAATAAACAAATAAGAAAATGTAAATGTATGCACTACAAGCAAATGATTATTGAGGCAGGTACTGATGCTAGGAGACTGTACTCTTTTTTTTGACAATCTAACTGGTAAGAGGAGTGCCAAGAAGCTTCCTGATGGGCTCTCTGATGTGGGCCTGGCAAATAATTTCATGAGGCATTTTGATAAAAATTACAAATATTGTTAGTAGCTTTGAAGAGGCAGAACAAGCTCACCTAGTCACATATATGCCTGACACACCTTATGTTGGTCTGGTCTCCTTTAGTGAGGTCAGTATAGATATGCTACAAGCTTTGTTGAAAAATATTAAAAAGACATATTGTGTTTGAGATCCATTTCCTTTGTCAGATGTAACCAATGGGGAAGATTTTTTGAAGCTCACAAGTGTACTCTTAAAAACTGTCAATATAAGCACAAGTGAATGTGTTTTTCCAGAAACTGAGACACTTGCTATTGTTAAACTGACTCTAAAGAGTAAACTTGATTGCCAATCCCTTTCCTCATACTGACCAGTTTCTAACCTATCATTCCTATCAAAAGTTATAGAAAGTGTAATTCATGTTCAACTACTGGATTATTTATCTACTATTCATGTGTTGCCTGACAATCAGTCTGCATATAGGAAACTACACTCAACTGAAACAGCCTTGTGTAGCATCACTAATGATCTGTGTACAATGGATGAGGGAAAATGTCGAGTTTTAATATTACCAGATTTACGTACTGCCTTTGATACTGTAGTGCATGATTTACTGTTAGAAGATCTGCAAATTACAGGAGTTAGAGGATGTGCACTGCAGTACCTGAGGAGCTACCTTATGAATAGGAACTTTTGTGTCCAAGTGGTAAACTCCTTTTCTGAGCATTGTCAGCTCAACAGAGGTGTTCCCTAGGGGAGTATGTTGGGACCAGTATTATTTAATATTCATACTACAGAACTGTCTTTTATTCCAAGGGAATATGATGAAACTTTTGCTCTCTTTGCTGATGATACTCAGTTTTATTTGACAATTAACAACATTTTAGATACAGAAAATGTATTGACAAGAGTTATGATTCTTATTAAAGGTTGGATGGATAAAAAAAACAACTGAAACTAAATGAGAAGACTGAATGTTTGTTTGTTGGAAAAAAGAGTGGTCTTAGAAGATCTAATGAAATGCAAAGTTTAAATGTAAGTGGTACAAATATTTATTGATCTGATACATTTAAGGATTTGAGAGTCATAGTTGATAAGTATTTGAAATGAAATGACCAAATAAATGAGACTGTGAGAGTGGCAAGGTATAATATGAGGAATATTGCTTTCATAAGGAGATATTTGGATTAATATTCTGTCAAGATTCTGATTCAGAATCATGTAATAACAAAGTTGGACTACAGCAACTTCTTATAACTTGTCAAATTATCAACTAAAGCAATTACAACTAACAATGAACAGGGCTGCCGGCATGATAAAACATGTGTCACCTCGCAACAGAATAACGCCTGTACTCATTGATTTACGTTAGTTGCTGATAAAAGTTTGGATTGCTTATAAAATTTGTGTACTAATTTACCAAGTCATGACTAATGGAAAGCCTGTTTATTTAATGAAGTTGCTGCATCCCTTTGAGGTTAATACAAGTGTTGTGGTGAGGCACGCAGCAGATGAGTACTGGCTAAGTGAGACAAGATGTAACTTGGATATAGATTTCTGAGCCTTTCAAGTGTGTTCCATGATTGTACAATAGGCTTCCAGTACAGGTCAAGGCCAGCAATAGCACTGAACTTTTTAAGAAAATACTTAAAACATTTCTATTCAGGGATTCCTATGATATGTCAGATATGACTAACTGAACACTATATTATATAAAACTTTTTATGTGCAATTTGTTGGTATGGTTATTTATACTAGCATGTATCTCAAAAGATTTTTTTTATTTTGCGTGCGTGCGTGCGTGTGTGTGTGTGTGTGTGTGTGTGTGTGTGTGTGTGTGTGTGTGTGTGTGTGTGTGTGTGTGTGTGTGTGTGTGTGTGTAATTAGTTTTACAATATTATATATAGTACTCTGTTAAGTATTAGTCATATTTGTATATTTAAATTAAATTACTTAAGAATAGAGGCTCTGTAGAGTGTCACTGGTTGGCAGAATAGGGTCTGAATGTTGTGATAGAGAATAAAGAATAAAGAATAGCAAGGCAGGTGCCCACTTACCTTAAGGCGTAGTCGTCACATATCTTGGCGAGTCTCTTCATGAAGCACAGGTAGAAGAGGTACATTTCCGCCGCTGCACGCTTAGAGATACGCTCTTTCTTCTTCCTATGTCTCGTCACTATCTTTTGTATAGCCACCTTGGAGGGAACCCTCATCCTGCGTGCTGCTAGTCTGTCACCGCGCCCACGATTGAAAATTACAAATATGATCCTGATGTTGATCTTGATCTTGATGGTACAGGCGGCTCGGGATCACTCCTACGCCAGGCCTTTGGATCGGCAACTCCAGTAGAAGGGGGGGATGGGGAAAGAGAAACGAACAGCATCCTCTACACTAATTGTTCCTACATCTGGCACGCCACATTCTCTCCAGAAACTGTTTCACCACCTCAATCATCCTTTCATTCTCCTCTTTACACAGTCCCAGCAACACCATCCACTCCTTTCCTGTCTTCTCCACTCTTTCATTCCTATCATGCCCTAACTCAGTCATTATCACTTGCATCATCTCACTCCTGTCTCTGGCATACTTCACACAATCCAGCACCACATGTTCCACCGTCTCATCTTCTCCCATGTCACACATCTGGCGGCACACTTTGCTGCCACACTCAGACCATTTGTAATTCCTTACATTAACATCCATACACTGTGCCCTTCCTCGGAAGAGATCACCAGCTTTCATACATCGGGCCTCTTTCTCCTTGTATCACTCCAGAGTGCTCTTTCGTTCCATTTCATTCTTTCATTCATTTAGTCCCACACACTTTACTATCTATCTCATTCTTCCATTTTCTTACATCCCATTCAGTTCCCACTCTGCCTCTTATCACGACCCATTCACGCTCATTTTGATTTCTCCTAGCTATTCTTATTCGCCACACAACTTGTAATCCACTCCTGTCTGTCATTCTCATGCATCTCTTTCTCTAATTGTTTTTACTTTCATTCCACAGATACACCTTTCTTGCTATTACTGCATCATTCATTCTTTCAAGCCTAATCTTGTACCTAAATGTCGCTTTTGTGAGTCTTTCCCTAAATGTGCTCCATCTCATATCACCTCTCAAAAAGCTTCCACTGCTGTGTACATAGGTCCATTCAGTGCTATCCTTGCTACTCTATTATGTCCCTACTTCTAACTGATCAATTTCACTTTCGGTCCATGCAATCACATCCATAGCATACATTATACTCAGCACAACCACACTCTTCCACACTTCTCTCACTTCTCTCACGTCATACTCGCTCTCATCCCTGCTGCGCTTCCTAATCCAGCATCCTTGCTGAAGCTAGTCAGATGCAACTGCCACGTCAAGTGCGACAAAAAACACCAGTTCCTGTCACAAGAATGGACAACTGTACACCCTGGCTTGTGGTCACTTGAAGGGAATCACCTGCACCACTGCTGCTGTGAACAATGAAGAGCTTCTAGATGGTTAGACTGTCTTGCTTAAATTTGAGAATTTGATGTGGATGAGTTCAAGTATACTAGACTATACCTAGGTAGTTCGAGTTAATTCATTGGATTAGATCGCGCCCTGTTCACTGACTTGTGGTCATTGTAAGGAAATCGCCAGCACGAGTGATGGAGTGACCAGGAAGCAGTCTCTGGATGACTATGCTCTCAGGATGTTAGATTAAGTTCTACACATATGATATGGATAAGTTCAAGTTGAGTAGATAATAAGTAGTTAGAGTTTTCTAGCTGATTTAGTTACACGTGTCATACAATCAGGGAGTCTTGTCATAATCAAGTGTTTAAAACATCCCAGCTTTGTTTAAAAGTGTTATAAATTAATTCCCTGACCCCCAAAACATAGCTCTGAGCTCGTACTGACTGATTTTTGGGTAGGGCGTGTGTGTGTGTGTGTGTGTGTATGTGTGATTGCAAGAGGATAAGGCAAAAGTAGTGGATGACAAGTTAGTTTATTGAGTTATAAACTGTGGCCAGTGTTTCATTACATATTTTAGAGTAAGCCTGAAGTAAGTGAGTGTAATATTCAAACAAGATCATGAAGTTTGATTGTACATGTCCCGATAAGGGGAGGTTACTAGTGGCTACAGCTGTCAAGTTGAGTTTCCTGAATTTCCTTCTTTCACGTTTACAGGCTCTGATTATCTTTCTGTCTACCTGATGACCTGCATGTTGAGTTTTCCTGCAGAGCGGCATCATAAAAAGAAGTCCCTCAAGAGGATAGCGAAAGTCGGAGTCTGTGGACTGAGACAGTGAGGCGGGGTCATCTCACAGGGCAAGAGGAGCATATGCAGCAGTAATTGAGGCCACTTTCGGACTCGGACAGCGTAGGGTAGATGAGTACCTGCCACGATCATCAAAAAAGCTGGTAATCTTCAGCTTCGGTAGTTCCCATCATGCGACGCTGCCGATTATGATCTAAGAACACAAGAACACAAGAAAATAAAGGAAGTTGTAAGAAGCCATCAGGCCTGCACGTGGCAGTCTGTGTATGAAACATGCCTACCTATATCCACCTATTATCCCCGTCCAAGAATTTGTTTAATATTCTTTTAACGTTCCCCAATGACTCGACACTAACAACCTGATTAAGAATCCTGGTATCTATCATTATTTGAGAACCAATTTCTTCCAGTCCTTATTTTAATCTTATTTATTTATTTTTTAAATTTAAGTTTATCAAGCTGGAATTCGTTATTTCTTGTCCTATCCTGATTACTGACCTTGAATATTTTGTTTATATTATCCTTGTTAAGTCCCTTATACCATTTAAAGACCTCTATCAGATCCGCTCTTAATTTATGACTCTCTGAGGAATGTAAATTTAAAATCTTTAGTCTCCTGTGCGATCATAAGGACTACCTCTCATCCTTTTGTATCTTCCTAATCATTCTCCTGTGTACTGATTCTAACAGACCTATATCTTTCCTGTAATATAGGAACCAAAACTTCACAACATAATTCAGGTGAGGTTTGGCCAAGTAAAAGTGTATTATTATTTCAGAACTTCTTTTAACGCTCCTAAAGATAAATTCAAGTAGACGGTTTCCTTTAAGACCTCTATGAACTTTTTTTTTTTTTTTCCAAACGGATGCAGTTTTTTTTTTTCCAACGGAGACTATAGCTAATTATAACTCCCAAAATTTTTTCGTCCTCGATGTTATCAAAGCCTCAGTTTTTATTGTGTACTCCTGATGTGATATCCTCTACCTATGGCAAGTACTTCACATTTGCTGATATTAAACTGTATTTGCATCTATCTGTATATATTATTTCATACTCACTAGGTACCGCTGTTCCTATATAGTCATGCTGCAAAACACAAAACCTTTTATTAATACTCGTTATGTGCACATGCAGTGAGTGAGTGTGTGTGTGTGTGTGTGTGTGTGTGTGTGTGTGTTTAAAGTTACCCACAGGCATGAAATTCAACACATACGCTAACTCTGAGCCATAATACCCAGATGGTTGTATGCCACACTGGTATTGCAATTTTTATTTAAGTTTACCAAGCTGGAATTCGTTAATTTTTGTCCTATCCTGATTACTGGCCCTGAGAGAGAGAGAGAGAGAGAGAGAGAGAGAGAGAGAGAGAGAGAGAGAGAGAGAGAGAGAGAGGGAGAGACTTACTGAAGGGCGTGTAGTAGTAGTAGTAGTGTAGTCTCGTTTCCAGGGGTTCAGCATGTAGTCCACAGGCCACATGGTGTTCTGGTTGGGCAGTAACTCCAGCATGGGAATTACGTTGGGCTGGGAGTTCAAGTCTAAAATAGATAAATAAATATATCAACAACAACATCTAGAATGACTGAGTACAAACTCTTTAGTGTTCAGCAATGTAAAAAAGTTGTGTTCAAATTCCGGAAACAAAGCAGGATGGTGTCTGGGGTCAGGTTGTGACGTCGAAGATTATGTATAATATTTTTTCATTGTATCGTTTGGTAATTAGAACTTTGGAACGAGAGATCTAAAATAAAAAAAAAAAGAAAAAAAAACCGCTACTATCCAATCGTTCTGGTGGCAAAATCGTATCGCTAAATGGTTATATTAATGTAAGTTGTTTAGATCTCTTACCATCAGATAATACTATTCATAGCGGTCCGATGGTGTAGTGGAACGAGCTCGTTTCACACCCGAGAAATCAAAGGTTCGAATACTTTGCCTTAAGAAGAAAATTCTTGATGCAAGGAAGAGAATGGTAGCCATACCATTTTCAATTTTATATTGATAGTTGTTCTCATCTGATCCTGGTACCAGTATTTCGTTATGTGATAAAGTATCGAAGCTACTGGAGATGAAACAATTTATTGTGTGATACTAATAAAGACGCCGTGCCTTCCACGCTAATGTAAAAGTTTTTCTGATGACAGAGCTATTCTGCTTTGGTGTGCATGGCAGGAAGCATCACCGATAAAATTTTCTTATTTAATTTACTACTTGAGCACATTTCAGGTCTGCCTGGTTCACGTAGTACTTGCAGTCGGTGGCAAAATGAAAAAAAAAAAAAAAAAAAAAAATGGACGTTTTTGTGTTAGCATGTGTGCATTCAGTGATCATGTTTGTCATACACCTCGAACACAACAGGATGGCAAGGTTGACATTGTTCAGATGCACCATTACCTTCGACGTACGTAGATAAGTAACCATTGCACTGCAAGGTGCATGGCACCCACTAAGGTTACCAGCAAGATACCATCCATTTATGACTAAGGACCTTGTTCTGAAACGCTTTGTTGTCTCGCTAAGACCATTTTCAAAGACCACAGAGGTGATCAGCCGAATTCTCTAGTGTTTATCCTAATAATGTATAAATTTCGTTAATCTGTCACTAGAATCATTAAAACACTATTAAAAACCTGCTTAAGTTCAATTAGAGCCATTTGGATGTAGTGAGGTGTGGCGCAGAATCGTTTCAGAAAATGATCCTAAACGCCACAGCGATACTCACAGTCGCCGTAAGGTCTTGCCTCGTTTCGCTGGAAGACATGAGGGAATGAAGGTAGAGCGGCAGCACTCAGGAGTCCAACCACCAGGAGGATCACCACCCTTACCATTATGATTGTTGCCCTGGACTGACTGTGCCTCTCCACGTTACTGCCTCCATTATATATGCCACATCCCAGCTCCCACCCCCGAAGAGAGAGAGCGAGAGAGAGAGAGAGAGAGAGAGAGAGAGAGAGAGAGAGAGAGAGAGAGAGAGAGAGAGAGAGAGAGAGAGAGACGTCCTTCACTAGTCACTAACGAGTGTCCAGCGGATGGAAACGTCTCAGCGACACACACACACACACACACACACACACGGTTGACCAGTGACTCTTAGGCTTTTTTTTTCTTTTTATGTAGGGAGGACACTGGCCAAGGGCAACAAAAATCCAATAAAAAAAATATGCCCACTGAAATGCCAGTCCCATAAAAGGGTCAAAGCAGTGGTCAAAAATTGATGAATAAGTGTCTTGAAACCTCCCTCTTAAAGGAATTAAAGTCATAGGAAGGTGGAAATACAGAAACAGGCAGGGAGTTCCAGAGTTTACCAGAGAAAGGGATGAATGATTGAGAATACTGGTTAACTCTTGCATTAGAGAGATGGACAGAATAGGGTAAACTGGACAACTGAAATAAAGCAAATATCAGCAGCCTTAACTGAATAAATGTGAGATTGTCACGTATGTGTATAGAAGACTGGGAGAGAAAGAGTTCACCAGTCACCAATGAGCAGTACGCACACAGGTTCAGGACGAGCTAAAACCCTCCCTTCCATGGGTTTTGAAGAATATAGAGACGGGGTCAGTAAGTACAGGAAATGGTAAGCAACCCTGAGACTAAGCAGAGTAGTAGACCATAGAAAACTAAAGTTATAAGGTGATACTTTTGTATTTTTTCATAAAACTTTGAATATTAGATCACGCTTTCGTTGAGGGAATAGCAAATATAATTAGAGAAATTTCTGCTTTTTCTCAAGGGCTCGTGCCCCCTTGAAAACTACTGATGCACCTCCCTAGGGAAGCGCCCCCAGGTTAAGAACCACTGCTGTAGGGAGAGAGAGAGAGAGAGAGAGAGAGAGAGAGAGAGAGAGAGAGAGAGAGAGAGAGAGAGAGAGAGAGAGAGAGAGAGAGAGAATCACCCACATATTGTTAAAAAAAAAAAAAATAAATAATAATATAATATAATATATATATATATATATATATATATATATATATATATATATATATATATATATATATATATATATATATATATATATATATATATATATATATATATATATATATATATATATATATATAAAGATAAGCACCCACGACAGCTCCTGAAGCATTGTCATGGGAAGCTTTTGTAAGATGACATGCAAGTCATTAGTGTCCACTATGAATATTTAATTATGGCTGTCGCTGACGGCGGCACTTGACTCATTAATATAATTACTGTTGACCTAAAGGAAACAAAGTATTCCAGTGAAGAAATTTTCCTTCTTAATGTTGTTGAGCAAGATTAGTGTGTGTGTGTGTGTGTGTGTGTGTGTGTGTGTGTGTGTGTGTGTGTGTGTGTGTGTGTGTGTGTGTGTGTGTGTGCGTGGCGAAGGACCACCTCCTGTAGTTTAGTAAAACTCGGAATTGTTATATATATCGATAGACAAGAAAATAATGGATAAATTAGTGAATAAATGAATGAACAAATAAACAAATAAATAAATGAAATTAAGTAGATTAATAAATAGGATATACAGGCATATAAAAAGACAGACTGGAAGCGCATAAGAGAACTTGGCGCGCTGGCGCAGGAAAGGATCTCGCAGTGCACTCCTGAATGCAGCTCGTGCAGGCGAGGCTCAGCACGTTAAGACAGCGGTCGTTGGCGGCAGAGAAAAAGAAAATATCTTTCTTAAATTAAAAATAGTCATGGCTTTTATCTATTATTCATAGTAGAGGAGAATATGAAGCTGATTTGTACGTACTTATACTTCTGACGAAAGCGACACCTGTCATCTTTTTTTTAAATGGCAGCGGTGAATGGTTCAAGCTGCCTTCAACGCGGCCTGCCCTCTTTCTCTCCCTCTCCAAATACACCTCCCCTTCCTCCATATTCACCATATTCCCATGCCTCTCTCTCTCTCTCTCTCTCTCTTCATAGAAATAGAATAAAAATCCTAATCCCTACGACACCTTTGTTACAATTCTAATGTCAGGACAGCGTCTTGTAGCTTTTGTTTCTTCCTCTCCTTCGGTTATTAATACGTAGATAAAAGAATTATACATCTCTCTCTCTCTCTCTCTCTCTCTCTCTCTCTCTCTCTCTCTCTCTATATATATATATAATCCATCTTTTGCATACATATTCATATATAATCCATCTTTTGCATACATATTCAGGACAGTTTATACAGTAAGACACACACACACACACACACACACACACACACACACACCATGCTCACAGGTTGGAGCATGGGTAGGGTGGTGGTGAGAGGTTTACATTCCCTGGGGGTCAACGGATTGGTGATTGGAGAGAGCGTATGTCTATTTGTCTGTTTTATCTATCTATCCATCTATCTTTTACATACACGTCCAGGATGGCATATAACACACACACACACACACACACACACACACACACACACACACACATTAATGTTAAGTTTTTCCCCATCCCCTGTGTACATTTTCAGTTTGTCAACTGCCTAAATAATAAACCGTTTTTTATTATTATTATTATTATTATTACACGCGTAGCTTGTAGCAGGGGAAGGGTGGTGGTGGGAGGACATCATTTCCTTGGGTCTACGTATTAGTTACTGGAGGAGAGGCAGAAACAAATGCTACAAGACGCTGTCCTGCCATTGGAATTGTAACAAATGTGTCGTAGATATTAGAATTTTTACTCTTTCTATGAAGAGAGAGAGAGAGAGAGAGAGAGAGAGAGAGAGAGAGAGAGAGAGAGAGAGAGAGAGAGGTGGGGGAGTACGGGGGTGCTGTGAGAAGAGTAGAAACAAGGAGTGAGTGGGGATGGGGAGACGGGAATGGAGTGGGGTTGAGAAACCCCCTCAGTCCCGATGACCCAATAAGCGTCATTCTCAGAATGTGGTCCGGAAACCTCGATGACGCTTTGTATTGCACGAGAGTAATGAATATTCGACAAAAATCGAGAAATGACGCTAGCTGCCTAAAATTTCAGCAAGATGAGAGTGAGGTGATGAATTTCAAAAGTAACTGTATACTAACGGTCAACAAAAATTATAAGTACTGACTGGCCATTGTATCTGCCAGTGGCCTCCCGGCAATCAGACCATGAAGGTGTTCAGTGGCAGCAGGATTTAGAGGCACCCATCCTTTGTCTTGTGATTCACTAAGTTATATTAGATATATGCAAAATACATTTTCAGTAGATGAATATGAGAATCATATTACAAAGTAATGAAAATATATTTAAGTAACAACTTAGATATATTTTCATTACACTGTAACGTGGTATCAACAATCAAATCCATGTTCGGACTTTTTTGCAGTAGTCTAAAGGCGATTTCACACTTGGCAATTCTCTGCTGAATTGCCAGCCTCCGCAAGCCGTGTTGGCTCACCTGCTGGACTGATGCCTGGCGGCTGGAATTGCCAGCCGCGCCAACAAGACCGACAGGTTGGTCTTCTCCAGCCGCGCGCTGTTTTGTTTATATCGAGTCCTCGAGAAGAGTTGTGAAAGATGTGGTGTCCGGAGCCAGAAAAGTTAATGCTGGGAGGACCAACGTCATCTCTGGGACCCAAGGCACGCTCCCTCTCTCTCTCTAATTGAGTAGTAGTTGCTGCAGATGGAGCCAGGTTCTTAATTACCGATTCCTCTTCCTTATCTGTTGCTAGATAACTTAAGTAGTGTCAGGCGTTCACCAGGCATCCCTCATGTGTGTATCTTCCTTCTTGATAAGGGGAGACAAAAGCTACAGGAGACCATGGTACTGCACCCTCTTGATGCGTATCCACTGTCTCATAACGGTGTTTGGGTCTTCCACGCTCAGCTCCGCAAAACACAGCATATGTGTACACAGTATTTTCGACCTAGAATTACTTGAACTATCCTACCCTGAAGTATGTACCTTAACTCGCAGGGCATCCTGTATATACTTCGCCTGCAGCAGCCACGTACAGCCACATCCTCACAAGCCACGCCAGAGCGCTGCCAACTCTTCCGATCAGCCTACCGGTGTGGCAGTATGACAGTAGTAAGACAGTCCGGGCGCCCAACTTATCGTACAGACACTTGTTCGTGGAAAGTCTATAAAAGCGTTTGAGTGGAAGGTTGTATGTAAGCAGGCGATGTTGTTTTATATGATAAACTTCGGTATTTTGGATCACTCAGCACGATGTCTCTTATGGAGTTCGATTTTATAGCTACACATTATCCTAATGCTCCAAAATTTATGTTAACGCTAATAATAGTGTATCACGAATATTAACATGTTACAAGACCAGTGAGTACCAAACATATTTCGATACTATAAGGGAAATATCAAAAGAATGTAAGTGACGTTCTTCATCGTTCGGTTGTAGCTATAAGGAGATAGTTTGGAGGGGCTGAAGGGAATACAGTTAAAATTCTCCCAGATCAACACAATGCTTATGCAAGGAAAAGCTGCTGGTGTGTATTGTGGCGAAGGGGGAAGGCAAACACTGGGTGGTGGAGGTGCTTGTCTGTAGCGACCGCAAGTTGCCTGGGGTGGCAAAAACCTTAGTGTTCCATTACGCTACCGAATATGCGAGATGAAGACAATGAATGATACAACGAACAAAATAAAATCCAATCCAAGTACTGTAACAAAATTAGAAGACTAACAATCATACCTCCCAAAAGCATCATTGGCAGCTAAAGGAGCAATCGAACAGTTCAAACCTTTTGCTGCCTGTTATCTAATTTTTGCTCAGTCTGGGGAAACTAAAATGAGGTAACAGGCATCATACTATCATTAGCAGCCAGTGTTGCCCTTGTTCCCTTCCTATGTGAAGACTGTAGCGGTGTGTGGGCAGTGGCCAGTGTTTTCTTTCTTTATTTCTGTTGATGAGCGTCTTGCTCCTCACCATCATCAGCTGCATCATCGCAACAGAGGTACAAGAAGCTTAACGATTAAAAAAAAAAGAAAAAAAAAAGGAAAGTTGGCTAATTTAGATGCAGCAAAGAAAAACTGAAGGAAGACAAACTAGCTGAATTCATAGAGTAAATCACCTAGAAAATTTCACACCTTACGTTTAAAAGATTGAAGTGAATAGGTACAAAATAGTTCAGATAAAGAATTAAAAAAAAAACAACAATAATACGAAGAGAGAAAATCGTGATCTCACAGCAGAAGCATGGCGAGGTGTAATACATACCCTTCTGTGTGGGCGGCGGTGCCATGGGTGGGTAGTCCTGAGTCGCTGGGCGATGTTAGATAATGAAAAGTGTTTTATTTTTGGTATAACAATTTATTTTGACCGCTAGTAATTTTGATAATACGATGTACAACAGAACGAAAACAATATATCCATAAAATACACCTTTTTACTTGTTTATTTATTTATTTTTTTTTGCTGAGTTTGATTTCTGCTAGACACACATTACTGCTAAATACTACTGGGGAGAAAATTTTCATGTAACTAACATAGTGTAATTGCCTGTAAGAACGACGTAACCTTTATAGTCGTAAAATGGATGTTGAGTTGAATGATATAAGGGACATTTTGTACTGACAACCAAATAATAAAACAAAGAAGAAAAATCCTCCTATCATACTACGGTCAAAGTGATAACTAGAAATCCATTGGGAAATTTTTCTGTGAGGAATGGAAAAGTAAGAGACACAGAACACCACGCGTTGATGTGCGAGGGGCCAAACGTTTGTGTCTTGTTGGCCGAGACTTCGCACTGGTGAGTTCCTGCATGAAGGGTGGCAGACTTTAGGTATTACAAAACAATACTTCATTTAGGATTGGTGAATAATGAGCCTCCTGACAGGACTCGAGACTATTTCAGGAAAGCAGTGTTTTTATTCCTACAACACGTCAATACAGGTTGTGATCCAGCTTCTTCCGGATGGACACTTGCCATGCTTTCTAAATGTCAAGCCTTCCACATCGAGTCATCTGTAACGGACAGCCCAAAGAGGCCAAACGAACATCTTGGGGAAATGAAAGGAAAAGGAATATGGAATGGGAAGGCTGCTTGCATGGAGGCTCGCTTGCCCAACACAAAGGAACATAAAGAAATAAAGGGTAGGCACTGCGCTAGGCTGCACGACGCACCTGCTGAGGGATGCTGCTGGTGAGATGAGATGTAAAGTGACCTATCGCATCTTTTTGAGAATGCTACATCATCATAAAAAGTTGGTGTAATGAAAATCAGCCTTTCGCTTTTTGTTCAGTGGTTGAGACGTTTCATACTACGGGAGAGAACCAAACCAAATAATGAGCAAACTAAGGCTCGTCACTGTTGATTCGTGTGATCTAATATTTCGTGGTGCACTGATAGGATTTCTAACCAACTCGAATAAAAAAAAAAAAAAAAGGATCTATTTTGTTAGAATGGCATCGGAGTTTTTGAGGTGTGATTGTTTCCATTCTTGTGCCCTCATTGTGACCAACTGTGTAGTGGTGGTGGTGGTCATAGGCTTGCTTGCTCAGCCTTGTCCATACAGTGACGCCATGTGTTAATACACCTCCACAACTGAAGTGGTCAACCTTATTGACTCTCCTTTTGAGAACGGCAAGTGAGCAGACTTATTTCCTTCCATTTTCCCTCTTGGCTAGTCTCCACGATACGCAGAAAAAAAAAAAAACTTGCTTTAAAACAAATAGCCACAATTATTTATTATTTTTTTCGCCTTTTCAATTAGTTCAACTCGCACTGGCATTGGGGCAGAGGGACACTCTTTTAGTGGCTGATTCAGACTAGGCTGACCCGCCCCTTGACAATCCCGCCGCCATGCCACCAGTGTAATGACTGAGTGAAAAACTACATTCTCTATCAAGAAAGAGTGAGAAATTAATCTCTTATAAATAGAGGAGGTGGACATAACCGAGAATCAAAAGCCCAGATCTGACAGGCCGGAAGGACAAGACTCAGCCATCCGGACCATAAGGTGAAGCCTCATAATCCGATTTGCTTTGGCTCGTCCTGCCAAACCACGTTTCATTAAGACCTATTTCTGTACTACACCTTTTTATTTTTATTTTTTTTTTAGCATAGAAAAGACAAAATTAACCTCTTTTCTCTTTCTCCTCTGTGTCCAAGCATTTTTTTTCTTTTAACAATGCTGTGAATAGGTGTACCGTAGCAGATGTGTTAGGTCGCCAAGATGTGTAAGATCCTTCCATCCTAGCATTAGGGTCCAGCATTTCTATCAAAAGCTGGTATTCTATTACATATTTAATGATGTTCTGGTTTAATGGTCTCAAAGTTACGGTGCCATTCCAGAGACATTAGTTAGTCAGTCATCATTTATATTACGCCATGAGAAAACTTGTCACGGGCTTCAACCTTAGGCCTCTAAAACAGACGTGGCTGAAGCTCCAGGACTAGAAGTGGTTGTAATTAAATGCTATTCCTACGCAGTATTGCCAAGCCACTGATAATATTATGCTCCGAAGACTGGCCAATGTTTCCCTTTCTCCCTAAGGTAATTCTAAATATATTCAGAAGACTGGCCTATGCTTCCTTTCCTTCCTAAGATAATATTATGCTCGAAAGACTGGCCAATGCTTCCCTTTCTTCTAAGATAATATCAAATAGATTCAAAAGACTGGGCAATGCTTTCTTTTTTCCCTAAGATAATATTGTTTGAAAGACTGGCCAATATTTTCGTCTATTTTTTAAGATATTTATGTTTGAAAGACTGCCAAACGTTTAACTTTCTTCTAAGAACTGCGAGTCTAATATATATAGTTATGAATACATGTTTACGTATAACAACAGAAGACTGCATTTTACTGAGAAAAATTTTGGTCATGCCATGCTGTATAATACTAATATTGGCAAAGATTTGGTTGCATTGGGTACATCCTGTCAATTCTTTATCATTATGCTTCAAGTAAATTAAACCTAGTACAGTAAATTCTAAGGTATTGATCATGCTGACACAATATATGCTTCATTATTGCTGCCTTAATTACATCATTTAACATCTGCTAAAAAGTTATTTCTACTTCAACTAATTTTTGTATTGCTTTTAAAAATAGCTTATGTATCACAGATGTTCACGTCTTGTCTGACAGCTGCTGCACTGCCCATCCTGCGTCGCCCAGGAGGACGCTTGCCTCAAGGGACCTTCTGGCCTTCACACACCCGCCTCGAGAAGCATACCATAAGCCTGCCTCTCACTCAATATCAGGGGAAAAAAGAGAAAACTACGTGTAAACCTTAGAAAATTTGAGCTTAGGCATCAGGGGCTAAGGTGTGTGTGTCTGTGTGTGTGAGTGTGTGTGTGTGTTGGGGGAGTTGGGTGAATGGGTGTGTGGATGTTCATACCTACTTACAGTATACTCGTATCATGATGACAGACTAGCATAGTGACTTTCTTGCATTGAAAACTTTTTTTTTTTTCCAGGAAATGTTAGCACTAATTCGACTCGATCATTCTTTTCATCGGGGTGTCGTTTCCTATCCTGTTGTATCTCAGCAATGTGTGCACCGCCTCCAGGTCTTTCTGCAGCCAGAGAGAGAAGCCCGCCACGGGTTCCAAATACAGGACTGCATCGTCGCGTCTGCACACATGATGGTTTTTAAACTGTATATCTATGCAATTATCTATGGCACATGATTCCTCTCCTTGTTGGAGGAATGCATTCTACTAACTTCCTTCCCTGTAATACTATTTTAGCTCCTACTTCCTTAGTTCAGAAATTTTGTCCTATGACGCACGACAAACACCCTTGAGGTCATCATCTGACAACAGGTTTGTGATGCCCGAAGCTAAAATTGAATGCGTTCATGTTATTTAAGACCACGTTGACATCACCCCCCGCCAGCACCTCCCGCACGGCGCGCTCAACCAGTTGCTTGCAGCGGTCCACCAACGCGCGCAGCTTGGGTGTGAACGGGTCGAAACTCAGAGGTCTTTTTCTCCTCTTGTATATACCATCCAGGTGCCTCATCATGCAGTCAAAGTTACTCTCACTGACATCCAAATCCAAGAATTCAAGAATCCTCCTCATTTCTTCAGGCAAATTGTCCAGAAGGTCTTCATAGAAAACCAAATGCAGCGGACCTTCGAATTTGAGCCAGTCCAGGGTTGTGTTCATCCACGCCAGGGCCTTGTTTGTCACGAACTTTTCCCAGTCTGTAAGAAAAGCCTTTCTTGACTCATCACATTACAGAAAGTGTACAATATCAGTAACTTAATGACACAACACATGAGTAATGGAGGAAAACTTGTTAGCATGAAAAAAAACTTATGTACGTATACTTCAATACCATTTATTTCCTCACCAGATCTCATAGTTAGTTATAGGGAAAGACAGACTTCGAAATAGTTCACGATATTTTGTACCTATTTTTCTGACAGCCAGCCATAAAGAAATGTAGCCTAATGGTATTCTGATGTCTATACTTCAGCTATCCTAGAATATTGACTCAATGTGACCACAGCAGAAGCCCGCAGGCCACCAGGCAGCCGCTGTCTGGCAACGGCCCATCACAAATAATATGAATGGTGCTGAAGATTCTATTCCAGTATATTGGTTGAGCATGATCCAGATCAAAAGAAAACACATCCTCTAGGAGCCTATAGTACAGTACTTTCTTACATTTTCCAACCAAGTAAAATAATTCTAGCCACAGGAAAAGTGTAGGTGAGTGTCTAGGAAGCGTATTACCGCCTCCACCTCACTTACAGCGTCCTCCATCCCGCGTGTACTTGTCCGGTTGTGCGTGGCCTATGTGACCGCCGCTCTGGCGATTGAATTCAGCCTGGATGGCAAGGTAAGGATCCCGAACCACCAGGATGGCGCGCGAGAACCCTTTGCGCATCTGAGGAGAAACATGGACCTGAAGGGAGGAAACTACACACACGCACACACACACACCTAAGACGAGACCAGCAGGTAGTCCTTAAAATACATAATAACAACACATGTCATTCAATGTTTGGCGTCTCCTTGGCAGTGGCTACGAATCTGCGGCTCTGCTTCAAATCCAGCTCGAGTTGGTTGGCGCACTGCTCAGCAGCTCCTCATCCCTCCCTCGGGTTGATTGATAAATGGGTACCTGGGGAAACCCGGAGAAGGTGAGCTGCAGAAACCAGCAAGCCACTGTGACCGTGTGTCCCGCGGTGAGGGATGTCATCCACCACAGGGTTAAGGCCCAAGAGACGGAGATGAGCAGCGAGGTCATGAATATTATAGCGCATGCTCCAAGCTTTACCTTTAGTGTTTAACGATCACCACACCATGCATCCTAGTAACTACTGAGGCATCACCACTCATCACGTGTGTGTGTGTATGTGTGTGTGTGCGTGTGTGGCATATATAGTGTGCACTACAGTTATAGTTAGGTGTTGGTGGATTATTTAGTAAGTATAGGTTATCTTTTATGTAGTATGAAATATGAATAAATATATGTTTGTAGAAATGCTTACTGTGGTCAATAAACTCAGTCCATCTGTCTATCTATCAATCAATCAATCTATCTATCTGTTTGTCTATCTATCTATCTATCTCCCTGTGTGTGTGTTACGGAGAGAGCAGAATTAATTTTGTTCATTAACTTCTCACTTCCTATCTCTCTACAACTACAAACCAAAGAGTGGACTCGTGACGCTGATCACCCACCTCAGGTCCCCACTCGTGCGTCTTCACCACCACCACCGAGCCATTGGACACAGACTCCGCAGGGAAGCCGTTCTTCATGAGGGCGTAGTCCTTGTATACGCTGCCGGAGTAGTAGCCCGTCACCTGGAGGAGAGGGGAGGAGAGAGTAGCACCGTCAGGACTGAACAGAAAGTGGCGCCGTCACTTCCTCAGGTAGTGCGACGACTAAACCAGTGAGGCTAAATAGATAAATAAGCAAGTAACGAGCAAGAGAAAAGAAAGAAAGAATTGAATAAGTAAATGAACAGATATATAAATGATTGAATAAATAAATAAATAACCAACTAAATGAATAAATATAAACAAATTGGTCAACTTGTTTTGGAATCTCCTATAATTGTCTTTTAAGAGCGGCATAAAGAACGCTTTCTTGTTTTTTTTTTTTTGGTGCCTTACGCGAGAATCTTTAACAAGTAGAGAGAGAGAGAGAGAGAGAGAGAGAGAGAGAGAGAGAGAGAGAGAGAGAGAGAGAGAGAGAGAGAGGCGGAGGAGGGAGGGAGAGGGAACGAACCATTTTTTCAGCGTGCAGGAACTGAGTAAAGAAGAATTATGCCTTGACAGGTTTTCCGCATTTAGGGATGATGTTCGTGTGAAGAGCTGCACTTGTCTGTTACTTATTATTTCATTATTATTATTATTATTATTATTATTATTATTATTACTACTGCTACTAATGCTATTTTTTTTTTTTTTCATGTCAGGCCACATTCCTGTATTTCAAAAGGCAATGTTTGATGTGACTACAAAAATGTATTTGAAATCCGCATTTTCAGACGCTTGGGTGCTGCATCTCAACAACCACTTTCAGCAGGCTCTACTATTGGAAGTTGTACAGATTTTCAAGGTTTGATTATTTCCAGTGACACTAAAACGACGATTCTCTATCGCCAGTGGAAAGAAAGTCACTAAATAAAAGTTATGGGAATGCTTTAATAACAAGACTATTGAATGATATGTACTGCTAAAAAGATAATGATAGTAATAATAATAATAATAATAATAATAATAATAATAATAATAATAATAATAATAATAATGATAATGATAATGATAATGATAATAATAATAATAATAATAATAATAATAATAATAATAACAAAATAGAGTAATGATAGACAAATAAAAATAAATAGAAAATCTACTACTACTACTACCACTACTACTACTACTACTACTGCTACTGCTACTAAGAAGAAGAAGAAGAAGAAGAAGAAGAAGAAGAAGAAGAAGAAAGAAAGAAAGAAAGAAAAAAAATAAATAAAATAAATAAAAAAGAATAAGACAGACACGTCAAAAAGTTATGTTACTGAAATAGAAAACAAATCGCCGGAGTATGATGCGCCGTGGACCGAGAGGCAGGAGCGCACGGTCAGACAGGCGAGGCTGCGGGATTCAGGCGGCAGGCGCACGGCGTGTTGCCTAAGTTGAACAGCACGAAACGTTTAATCTGGTGCCTCGATGAACAATTCTGTCTCTCACATCTCATACTTCTACTATTGGCCAGAAACTGAATCTTTAAAGCTTTCATTGTGATATCCATCAACTCACAACACTAAAGGCAGAATTCAAGGTCTCTACAAGCAATTAAGGCAAAGAAAAGAGAGATTAAAAGAACCTTCCGACCTCTAGACAGTATACAGTAGGTGAAACTTTAAAGCTTTCATTGCGAGGAAGCAGTAGACACCTGTCGAAACAATAATCACTCCCAATGAGGTCTCAAGCACTGGAGTGGTTTTGTACTGGATCAGGTGGTGGTGTGAACTTTCCAATGACCCAGCTGTGACCTCACTCAACGTTTCCTTTTGTGTCTCACAGCACATGGGGCGCAGTCACAGCCTGCCTTCTAAACACAATTCTCTTCCTTCATACAACTTTACATGCACATGCACACGCTTCACTCAAAATTCAAAATTCATTATGGCGACTCCTACAGCCAGACCACAAATGTCCCCAGGTCGGACTGCTCTTCTTCTGGTATCGGCCCTAATTGTCTGGATGTCCCCCTCAACTTTTCATCATTAATTTCTGCAACATTCGCGGCCTTAGATCTAATTTTCAGTCTGTGGAACACCACCTCTCCCCTACTAAACCTCATATTCATTTCCTCACTGAAACGCAGGTGTCTGAGGCAACTGACAGTAGCTCCTTCTTTGTTCCCTCTTACTTTCTCAATCCTCATTTTCATTCCAAAGCTGGATGTTGCGTTTATGTGTTCTCGTGCCCACGTTCTTGAATCTTTCGAATTTTCCACCATCTGGCTACGATTACAGAGTCACTCTCAAACTAAATTTATCTGTGCGGTATACCTAACAACTAATTCCTCTGTCTATTAAAAAGTGGAGGACATCCTGACTCTCTTCCCTTTCGCGGAGATCCATTCTTGGAGACTTTAATGTTCACCACCAGCTTTGGCTTTCCTATCCCTTCACTGACCAACCTGGTGAACTAGCCTTTAACTTTGCTATCCTCCACGACCTATAGCAACTAATGCAACACCTTACTCGTATTCTTGACCATCTTGAAACGCCGAAAATTCTTGATTTTTTCATAATCTCTAAACTTTCTTGTCCTATCGTTCCAATCCTTTCTCAGGATCCCCCAAAGCAGAGGTGCCTTTGGCGTGTTCCCTCTGCAAAGTTCGGGGACCTGAGGAGATATTATTCTGAGTTTCCTTGGAATGACAACTGCTTCCATGTCAGAAACTCGTTTCTGTGTGCTGAGCGCGTAACAGAGGTGATAGTGTCTGGCATGGAGGTGTTCATTCCTTACTCTTTCTCTCGACCTAAACCTTCCAAGCCTTGATTTAACTCACCCTGTTCGCGTGCTGTACATGCTAGAGAGGTGGCCCACAACCGGTACTTAAGCTTTCCATCAACTGAATCTCCTGCACTTTATATCTCTGGAATCATGCTAAGTCTGTTCTCCAATTAGCCAAAACTCTTTCATTGATAGAGTGTTAAAATCTTTCAAGATCTATCTCCACCTCGTGACTTCTGACATCTAGCCAAAAACATCTCCAATAACTTTGCTCCCTCATCTTTCCCTCCTTTATTTCAACCTGATGGCATCACTGCCATCACATCTATTCCTGAAGCTGAACAGGAAGATTCTTAAACAGGAAGATTCTTAAACATCTATCACTTCACTACTTTATATCTGATTGCCAATATGGGTTCTGTCGAGGCCACCCTACTGGTAATCTTCTGGCTTTCCTTACCGAGTCTTGTCATCCTCTTTTAGGAATTTTGGTGAAACTTTCGCTGTTGCCTTAAAAACATCAAAAGCATTTGATAGAGTCTGGCACAAAACTCTGATTTCCAGACTACCTTCCTACGGCTTCTATCCTTCTCAAGTTTCCTTTCTGACCATTCCATTGCTGCTGTGGTAGACGGTGACTGTTCTTCTAAGTGTTCCTCAGGGTTCTGTCCTGTCACCCACCCTCTTCCTACTATATTCATCAGTGATCTAAACCAAACTTTTTGTCCTATGCACTACTACGCCGATGATAACACCCTTCACTTTTCCACATTTTTTCGTAGACGTCCAACCCTTCAGGAAGTAAACAGTTCATACAGGGAAGCCACAGAACTCTCTAAAAAGGCGTCATGAATAAAAAAAAAAAATACTAATATATATATATATATATATATATATATATATATATATATATATATATATATATATATATATATATATATATATATATATATATATATATATATATATATATATATATATATATATATATATATATATATATATATATATATATATATATATATATATATAAAATAGAATAAATAAATAAATAAATAAATAGCCTGCTCCACCACAGGGAGGAGGGCTTCTCAGAAATTTAGGCGTTATAGGCCGAGTAAAGAATAAATTAATAAATGAATAAGCAAATAAATATGTAGATAAAAAAAAAAATCTCACGGCAATGGGGGAGGTCAAGCAGCACCTCGGCAGGTCACCGTCACTACGCACTTGTGTTTCCCTATTCACAGTGAGGTACAGACTCACCTGCTGCAGCAAGTATCTAACCCACGTGTTCCCTGAGCCTGGGAAGGACACGAGGGCAGTAACAGGTCCTGGAGGATCCCGCCACCTCAGAGGCTGACACCAGGGAAGCCTCGCTCCTCGTCCCAGCCTGCGCGAGGCCCAGCTCCACGTGCCGCGGGCCTGCCGGTGCACCAGCTATGAGATGCATTGCAACTACATCAAGAAATACCTACCAACTTTTACACACACACACACACACACACACACACACACACACACACACACACACAGGAACACAAGGCACACAAACATTCTCTCTCTCTCTCTCTCTCTCTCTCTCTCTCTCTCTCTCTCTCTCTCTCTCTCTCTCTCTCGTTACCTCACCAGTGGTCTCTGAGGTAACCTCCAGACAGGCAACTTTCCCGTTTCAGATGACTCTCGGTGAAGTGATCATCTTGCCTCAACCACAAGGTTTGCGCAGGTCTGTCAGATCTACTGCACTCAGAGGCAATTTGGTGAAGATCGACTTCCAGGACGTATATCGTGTGCCCGCACAGCCGGAGTTGTCCTTCAAGGACTGGTGACGCAACACAGATTCGGTCACACAAGTGACACTACATGATTCGCCTTGCCAGGGCAGTGTTTGATATTGGAGTTGACAGTGAGGAAAGTAAGCTGTGAGCCAAGGTGATTTCCCTACGAATTCAGCTCTTAAAAATATGACAATCAAGACACCTTTAGAACTAAGCTCGTCTTCCATCTTGGAATTTTTTTCACTTTACGCCTTTTAGAGGGTTGCGATTTATAGATAATTTTATTTATGGTGTTTATTTCTACTGGCCACACTTCCATGCAACTACAGCAAGCGTCTGGTGACAGCAATACTTAACTTTTGTTCTTGCATCAAGCCCCTCGATTCGACAACTGCACCTCATCCATGGATTCTCCACTCATTCCCCATGCAGCCACTCAGTTTTGTGTCACCTTGGCGAACAATTCCTTACATTATGACTGTCCCCACTGTCAGTCATCAATGTCCAGTAATCCTTTCCCCGACCCGTCACCGTCACAGCAGCAACGACTCCCGTCCCTGGCGTCATGGGGGACTGACTGGCAGTGAACTTTCGTTAACTGCTACAGGCAAGTTAGGCAACTCTGAGATCTGAGATCTGGCAACACTTACCCACCCCGAAGGCTCAACTGGCTGCTCAACTGCCGGTATTCTGAGGCTCTTTCCTCTCCCCACGACTATTTTCAAAGACTACAAAGATGATTAGCCGGGCTCTCAAGAGAATTCCTTCTGTTAATAATGTACAAGTGTTGTTAATCTGTCACTATAACCATAACAAAAAATACCCTTAAAAACCCGTGTAATTTTAAGTGGAGCCTTTTGAATGTAATAGAGGTGCGGCGCAGTGTTTCAGTATATGGTCCACTATCCGATGCTGGTATTGGCCACTGAACCATTTTCTCGATCACCTGACATGGCTCGATCCACTGTTCACTTTTACCTCGCCGACTAACACAATGCTCTGCTATTCTGCTTAATCAACGAACATTCTTTATTGTGTTTGTTCAATCCTTCTCGTACCGCTTTTACTCGTTCAGTTTATTTAACTAATTTTTCATGCTTCTTATTCATTCTCTTTCTTCTTGTCTCTTCCCACTCCTCTCCTCACTCTTCATCTCTCCTCCCTCATGGCGCCCCTCGAGATATTGACCGCAGATTCATAAAGAAAACCTAATCCTCTCCAGACACATCCTTACCTGCTGGCCTATTCTTCTCCGCACCCACATCACCACATCGCCTCCACCACATCAATATCATCTCCGCTACCACCACCACCACCACCACCACCTCACAAAGGGCGAATAGAATCATTGCTGCCTAATCTCCACATATTCATATTAGCAAACTGTCCAATCACAACTGTTATTCAAGTCATGCAAGAGTTATCCAATAAGATTGCCCTTATCTGTTATCTTAAGGCTATGCACAAGGTAATATTCTGACTGTCGTGACATTTTCTCTCTCTCTCTCTCTCTCTCTCTCTCTCTCTCTCTCTTCTAAAACCTTCACAGCTCCATGCAATTCCTTCGTCACAACACACACACACACACACACACACACACACACACGGGAAAAGGAAGAAACAGTGCGTACCAAAAAGGATTAACAGTTTTGAAAGACGGCATTCAAATATAGGACACAAGGAGCTAGACTCAATCCTATCTCAACACAACGAGATAAGAACAAATGGAAGGCACGCACCCCTACAACTTCTGCTGGGGGGCTGTACGGGCGCGTCAGAGTGGGGTTGGTGAGGGAGACCAGCGTGACGAAGGCGAGGAAGAAGACATAGACGAGAGCCACCCAGCCGCTGGCGCACACCAGCCACCGCCACCACCGCCACCGCCGCATCTCAGCCCGAGTCCCGCATCTCCTGCAGAACCACAAAGGCAGTGGGGTTTAGTAAGCACACCTGACCTAATGAAACTATGGGATTTTTATGTTTAAGATACTAACACAAAGGCACTCCAAATTTCATACGAATTCGAAAATAATAATAATAATAATAATAATAATAATAATAATAATAATAATAATAATAATAATAATGTCACCCTCTAAGTAAGCCGCGTTAACACAGCCAGTGATGCAGCAGATAAGTCAAGGCATGGCAGCAAGCACACCTGACTCACACAGCCAGTGATGCAGTACAAAGATAAGTAAAGGTCAGTCAGACATCAAATAATGGTCTTTGGCAGGGATAACAAAAATCTGCAGCACTTATTTATTTAATTAATAAATCTATGTGTACTTACTTTCATATTCATTTATTTTATAAGAATACTTAGACAAGTCAGCACTTAAAAGCATCATTCAGTGCCAGTGTTACCGTACTGTTTACCTTCAGATGACACAATATTCATGACAGAGCAGATGAAACAACAAAAACCCAGGCAATGGTGGGTGATGTGGAAGTATGTGACAGAAAAGTTGTTAGTCTCCTTCGTATCTTATGAAAATACATAGCATACATAGAAAATACATACAGGAATTTACAAGACATACTGCGAGGAGTCACATGAAGAGCAATGATACAGAACCGATGCTTGAATTGTGTACTGTGGGTTCTGGAGTTATTTTTTCTTCTTTCTTTTCTTTTAGCGAGGTTTTTCTGGCACGTGTGTTCAACAAGAATGGCGTCGCTGTTTCCTCGTGTGTGTGGCGATCGAACACCCGTGTAAGGATGAGTGCCGCTACCCAGGAGACCATACAGGGCGTCAGGGCTTCAGGGTGCCAGGACGTCAACGCGTCAGGGCGGTGACGTAAGTGACACTACGCTACAAGAAACACTTTTTAAGCGTCCTGTCACCGTCGTCCACTAAAATATAAATGTACCCAGCATATAATATCCGGCTGAGATCCCCCTTCGAGATGGGAAGCCCAGTATTTTTTCAAGGAATTCCCAGTCCCTAGTAGCTTTTGATAAACACGCAGCGTTCTTGCAACTCTCTTACCACGGGGACACTGTAATTTGCAGAAGTTCATTCTTATAAATCTGTGCTACATTCTGATGTCTCACTGTTAGGAAAAATAATAAAAAATCAAACCAACAACACCTCTGGACCACACAACCTTCCAGATGAGGCCTGGCAATACTGAACTGTGAAATACTCATGTTAAGGTCCGGAAATCATGAAGACAGACATCAGGATCTTGATTCTCTTATTACTTTAGTTGGTGAAGATCGACACCAATGTAACGGAACCGACGACTGGAATGCAAAACAAACCAACACAAAGCAGAATTCGTGTAATTTTTTGTTTTATTTCTACTGATAATTCCTTGTAGCTCCATGTGTGTCACGGGACCCACGAGTCGCATCCACCACTGCAGGGATTAACGGCTCCCTGTGGAACGAGAGGCAATTTACGATAATTGGACGCGTAGCAATCCTCGGCTTCTTAGACAGGAAGGACTGATAGAAAAGACCTCTTAGAATAGCCCATTTCAATCAGTAAGCATAGTTTGCAATGGAGTAACTTGAATAAATCCATATTACAATCCTTGAAAAAAGAAAAGTGTCAAATCTGGTAATACTTCGATTTTTCAGAATGGAGGGAGGCAGGGAGGTAGCGCTGCTGGTGACAGAGTTCAATATTTTCTGAATTACAGTAGGAAAAATTAATCTGGCCGAAACTGGTTTATCTGGCAACACGGCGCAGCGATGACTAATGACTGTTGGGACGGATCAGCGTGACGGCAGCGCGGAGTGACTGGGGCGGCGCGGGGAACAGCTGGCGAGACCCTGGATGGATGGGCCTTGACATTTGAGAGTGAGCTGCTGACAGTTCGACCCAGCCTGTGATAATACCGACGTGAATTATGTTCATACTCCTATATCCTGAAGACACACCACCCGTCCTTCTCTCTCCGCCTGGGGTTGAGTGAATAACAAAATAACCATGCCGGTCACTGGGAGGCAACAAATGGCTTGGCTTCATCGGAATTCACCTTTGTAAGTCGCGAACTTCGCATTTGTAACAGCTGTCTTTTTTTTTTTTTCATCCCGTCTATGGATGTCAGTCATGTCGCTTTTCTCGTGTTTTCATGAATGTATGTAGTGGAACTTTTGTCGCTTCTGTAATTCGTTATGAAATACACGACGGAAAATTTTGATTCTTTTTTTTTTTCGACATTTTTTTTTCCCAGACTTTTTTGTGAGGGGTAGAGGGAGAGAGGGATCCATTTGTAGGTATCTGTTAATTACGCCTTGTTTATCCTCCTCTAACTCGCTGCATATTTAATCAATGAATGTAAATCTTAGTGTTGCCCACAACTTATGCTTACGCGCCTTGGTGCACTCAGGGCTGCCTGCCCGGCGTACGGCGGTGGGCTCCGCGGTGCAGCGGCCTGGCTTGGCGCGGACAGATATTGATTGATTTGGGTTTTAAGGTGACGCAACGATAAGGTTATTGCCGACACTAAGTTGACTTTGTACCTCATAAAACTGTCAATCACTCTTCCCTGTGGTGAGTTTTACTTCACTAATAATTTTTAAGAGCAACAAGACGTATTCCTTGGGTAACTACACCAATCACCGCTCAGTTTCAATGCTAGTTGATGATGTTCACAGCTTATCTTTTAGCACAGAATATGCAATATATCGCAAATTTTACAGAGGTTTTTCTTGGATGTATATACATTTCTTCCGTCAGTGTTCCTTCACGCATGAACAACGAGACTTGTGAGGAATTAACGAAACCCATTGTTTTTAAATGAAACGCGACACTAAAGGGAGTTTTCTGTTAGTGATGAACAACATTGCCTCCACAAGTCGGTGACACAGCCCCCACCGCCACTACCTCGCCGCTGCACCTGCCCGTGACACTTGACGGGGAAAGCGTTGTTGGTTGTCCAGTGAACTCCGCATTACTAACAAGAAGCAGGAAATTACCTAACTCGCGCTAAACTACATAATTTAGATCTACTCCATTACAATCCCAAAGTTGAGAAGCTACCCCACAAAAGCGTGGCAGCAGAATACAATGAACAGTAGAATACAATGAACAAAGATGTGTGATTTCCACCAGATATCGCGTGGGCTTTACCAGACCCTCTTACTGCCATGGCCATCTTTTTTGTTAACATTCAGGGCGCCGTGAAAAAAGATAATTTGCATGAAGACGCGGAAAAGAGGAGGAAGGGATGATTTTTTGTCTTTATACTACAAAACTATGTTAGAGACTGTAGCACAAGAGACATGCTTTAAAAGTTATATATGGTTATGAGGGAAAGAAAAAAAAGGTATTATATTTATTCTCTCTATATTACAGAACTACGGAAGTGACAAAAAAAAAAAAGAGCCTTAAAAGTTGTAGGCGGTTATGAAAAAAAAAAAAAACAGACAAACAAACAAACATTCTTCAGAAGTGAATGGGTGAATCCTGTGTATTGGTGGGAGAGGGGACTCGTGTTTCATTAAATATCCTGAATGAGTTGGATCCCCGACGAATTCATCCCACCTTCAGATCATCGTCTCAATTTTTCCATGACTCCCCACAGCGAGGCATCACGTAACTTTGAAACGAGATGGTGAAAGTGATGGAGATAATGGAGGCGTCACATACCTAAGAAACTTAAAAAAAAAAAAAAAAGGAAACAAACACTTTATTCGATACGTGGTTCGCAATTGTGTTCATTTGATGGTTAGCGTAACTGGAATACATACATTTGAACACGAGATGGTCAAAGTGACGGTGATGATGAAGGTCAAGTGTCTCATAACCCGCACCCAACACAGGACAGTATTCTCAAGCGCTTCGATGTCTTACCATAACTCTTTTTTAACAGGCTGTAGTAGAAGCTATAAGGGTTTTTCAGTGATGTTTTCGTGATTCAGTTAGTTTAATTAACGTTATGCATCACCGGTGGGAAGAAAACACCATTGAAAATCCGAATAATCGCATCATTAAACTCTGAATACAATAGTTATGAGAGCCCAAAGCTTTGAGAATACGAGGCACAGCGGAAATTTGTACCAAGCGTGCACATAACATCCCTCTGTCGAGCTTCAAGTGGACCGTTCACTCGCTGCTTCACCTCACCCCAATGGAAACGTAATTTTCGCCAAAAGTTCACAATTATGCGTCACCTGTTGCCAGCATTACTCGTAACATACCACCAGTCCTTGTATTCCAACTCATCATAGGGAAGAACAAATACAGGGACGTTTCACACTACTGGAGAGACGAAAGAGGGTAAGTCAAGGTTGCTCGGAGCATCTGCAAGTTGAGCTCCTCTGTTACGAACGCCTTCTCCCGACAAGCTATTGTTATGATTCACCAAGACAATTGTCAACATGTCTCCGTGTGTAGCGAGAGGAACCTTTTGTGGTCTCGATGCAGAGAGAGAGAGAGAGAGAGAGAGAGAGAGAGAGAGAGAGAGAGAGAGAGAGAGTAATAAATTCATTCATGGCACATCACAGGCGTGTTATGTTATCGGGACAGCTACTTAACAACATCAGCAACAACAACAACAACAACAACAACAACAACGACATGTACTACCCTCGCCAGCAAATGCATTACGCAAAGAGGAGACGTACACATCCATACAAAGCGAGATCCGAAGACTTGGCGGTGGTACACAGACCACAGCCAGTGTGCGCCAGATTGGCCAATAAAGTAGAGCAACTCGCGGCAGGGAGAGGGGCACATGTCAATCCAGCATTAGAGAGAGAGAGAGAGAGAGAGAGAGAGAGAGAGAGAGAGAGAGAGAGAGAGAGAGAGAGAGAGAGAGAGGAGAGGGTAGAAGTACATATGTCAGTCTAGCATCACACACACACACACACATACACACAAGGCCTCATCCACAGCACCTGAGGAGATACTTGTAAATAAAAGCCACATCTTGCGCCAGAGACTGTAGGAACAAGAGTCATGTAGGCGGGAAACGAGCATTCAATCATCCCCTCACACTCCCTCAACACGCAGACTGGTCAGTGTTTGGGTGCCTGGCAGTAGCTTGTGCCGTTGTTGGGGGGGGGGGATCGAAGCTGTGTCTTTTGGGTAACTCTGCAGATGATTATACAGGGAGAAATACTTGATGCCATATAGACAGAACACCTTTGGTTACCTGCCCAGCTCGGTCGTTGTATTTGTTGCCAGACCACACTTGAATTTCATGTCACGGCTAAGCAACGCCTCAAAACGCACATATGCACAGAACATTTTCGATTTAAAAAAAAAGAAAAATGTACTTTCACCCCTGGCAATATCCGCGGAAACTCGTGTTGCACCGTGTAGGTTATCCTGTGGATTTTGTGACATTACTTTGTGGCGCAACTGCATGTATTAAATAGTATGTACGTAAATGTAAAACTTGTGGCGAATTTTTACCTTGTTCTCAGCATCAATAATATCTCTTCTGAACTTGCTAACTACGTACATGTCTCTCAGCTTCTATGGTCTCGCTTCTCTATATGTACAAAACATTCTTTACGCTGCGCTGTTCACCTAACAAGCGCAACAGTCAACCTTTACTCTTTCATCCCTTCCACTTGTAAAAAATCTGGAACGATCTGCCTATTTCCATTTTTTCTCCCCGTCCTACAATCTGAACTGCTCCAGAAGAGGAATACAGGGATATTTTTCCACGACTAAATTGGCCTCCATTTTGAACTCTCTGTTCTGGCCATCTCCTCTCTCTCTCTCTCTCTCTCTCTCTCTCTCTCTCTCACGAAACGAAAAAATAGCGTTTTATTTCATTTTTTATTTATTTATTTATTTTTTTATCTCACTGTTCTATTCTGTGCCCTTGGTCGGTCTTCTTCACGCATAAAAAAGAAAATACCAACAACTAGGGATTCAGGACTTCACAAAGGAACGCCTCCAGAGTGCTCCACCATGTCTGTGTATGTGTATGTATGGTCTCTAGATCGTACACCTTGAAAACCATCACAAAATCTTTATCTCTACGTCCTCCCGCACAACAACACTAACATGAATGCGTTAATAACACTGGATGAGAGAGAGAGAGAGAGAGAGAATGAAGGAGAAAGGGCAGGAGGGGGAGAGGAAGTCCATACGCTGACGTGACATTTACTACACCTGAATAAAACTGATACATGGATTCTCACCTGATTTATCTTCGTATCAGTGGAGTAAGATGACATTAAGGAGAGTGTTAAGGGTGGATGGTTCGGGTGATAAGGATGGATAGAGTGAGGAATGATTTGATAAGACAGAGGAAGAGCCAAAGTAACGGAGGTGGCGTCGAGGAAATTACAAGAAAGGAGAAATGAATTAGTTTGGACACATTTAAAGGAGGTATGAAGGGAATGTCAACAGAAGAATTATAGCTATGGAGTGGACGGAAGAAGAGGAGGAGGCAGACAGAAGAATAGATGGAAGGTTTGATTGAGAGAGAAAGAGAGAGAGAGAGAGAGAGAGAGAGAGAGAGAGAGAGAGAGAGAGAGAGAGAGAGAGAGAGAGAGAGAGAGAGAGAGAGAGAGAGAGAGAGAGAGAGAGCGACTTTTGGAGAAAACAAGTGAGGAACAGCGACTACAGATAAGCAAAGGAGAGCCTGAAGAAGAAGAAGAAGAAGAAGAAGAAGAAGAAGAAGAAGAAGAAGAAGAAGAAAAAGAAAAAAAGAAGAAAAGAAGAAGAAGCTGTGAGATAACGTTAAGTGAAGCCAAGTGGAGTGAAGTGAATGTCGTTACGTGAAGTTCAGGGCAGTAAGCAGAGATGGTGTGGGACAGTGCTGCTACTGTAAGGGTCTTCTAAAGTATTGTTCTCTTTCCCTTGGGGTCTTCCTCAGTGCCTATGCCAGTCCCGCTGTGCTGCCCGTGATCAAGGTTAACCCTCTGACTGCCACTTGGTACACGTTTCCCTAATTACCAATCACTCTGAGACATCTACTTGTTCTGCAACCACATCCAGTCTTTAAACTAGGGAAGAAATTGCAAAATGTATTCTTTTTCATCGCTAACTTTCTTGTAGGTGCTTATAAAGACTGCATGTTTTTGGTGCTGCTATTTATTTCGCGTCGCAGTGAAAGGGTGAAGACAAGATAAGTGGCAGCATTAAGATGGTGATAGTGATACATTAGCGAGACCCAGGCCAGCCCACCACCAAGCGCCGCCACTACTTGCGCCAGACGTTCAAAATGCGAGTATCGTGTACCTTTATTTATTGTTCATGCCGCTTGTTGAGAATTGAAGTGTTTACAGGTTTTCTTCTTTATTTTTTTATTTTTTTATTTTTTTTTTTAATCAGTAATGGTCATGTGCTTTCGTTGAGTGTGTTCTTCATTGTCATTTTTTTCTTCATTCCTTTTTATTTTCTTTCTATGCTCGTTGTACTGCTGTTTTGGACACCACTTATACCTCCTCCTCCTCCTTTCCCCTCCCTTCCCTCCCACAGTGGTCGTTATACAGGTCGTTCTCATTTATGTAACACAGCACCGGCAGTCAGGTAAACAAAGTTGATGCAGTGTGTTAATTAGAAGGTCGGGCAGCGCGTTGGCTGCCACGCCTGGGTGAGGGCGACGCTCGGCTTGAATACTGGAAGAGGTAAGAGGGGTGTCCTGCACTCCAGCCTCACACCCCCTAAAAAACACCCCCCTTCGCTGCCAGATCTCCGCCTTTCCATAGCATGCCCACCACTGCACGCACTCACTCGTCCTCTCCTCGCCTCTAGTCTGGTCTTCAGAAACGCTTTGCTCTCTCCCTACGACTGTTTTCAAAGGCCACAGGGATGATTAGCCGGTTTCTCAAGAGTGTCTTTCCAGTTAATAATGTAGAAATCTTGTTAATCTGTCACTAGAACTATAAAAGCACCCTTAAAAACCCATGTCACTTCAACTAGAGCCTTTTGAAAATAATGCGAGGTGTTGCGTATAAATGTTTCATAATATGGTCGTAGCTAAACGCACTCCCCAACATGCGATTGTTCATTAAGGCCTGTCCACACCAAGGAACATTGTTTGCAAGCTGTTCCCACACAGCCTGCAAAGTTTCCAAACGGTTTGGAAACTTTGTTTGCAAATTGTTTGGAAACAATCTTTCACGTGTATTTGTTTCCCATCCAAAATTGGAAACAGTGTATGTTGTGTGTTGTGTGTGTGTGTGTGTGTGTGTGTGTGTGCGGCGGTGACGATGAATCAGATTGTAATTGTAATTTCTGGAGATCTCATATTTTGAACTTTTGTCAGAATTTAAGAAATTAGTGTAAAATTTTCTGAAATTTTAACCTGTGGGAGCCACCATTCGTAAAAGTATTTTAAAGTCAGTGGTGGACATCCGAGGAAAATTAGTGAGACCTGCTCCGTCCATTCTCAAATCCGCCAGAAGCAAGTCACCATAAAAGGCTCCTTTTTCTAAAAATTTCCTCACCCATCTCTTTTTCTTTTTCTAGCCTTTCCTTGAAATGATCAAAAGTGCCAAGTAAAATACAGAGGCTGCTGCAGCAACGTCCACACTCATCACAGGCAGGAAGACAACTGAGGCCTGGAGAGGAAACATTGTTTGGAAAGTTTCCAAACAGTTTGCAAACTGTATGCAAACTGTTTCCAAACTGTTTGCAAACAGTTTCTAGGAAACAGTTTGCAGTTTGCAAACTGTCTGCAAATATTCTTTCCAAACAATGTTTCCTGGTGTGGACAGGCCTTTAGATGTATTCACCGCCATGCACCTCACGCCACCACCACGCCATCTATCAACAGACTACAACATCTCTCAGTCCTCACTATTCCCTCTTCTCTCTCCTGCCCCCTATGACCAGACATGTTTCAATATGTGTATGTGTGTGTGTGTGTGTGTGTGTGTGTGTGTGTGTGTGTGTGTATATGATCTCTCTCTCTCTCTCTCTCTCTCTCTCTCTCTCTCTCTCTCTCTCTCTCTCTCTCTCTCTCTCTCTCTCTCTCTCTCTCTCCTGTATCTACCCTTTATCTTCCTTATCTCCCTACGTCTTATCCCACCCTCCATCCTCGGCTTCCTCTTGCTCTTTCCCTTCCCTTCCCTCCTTCCTTCCTACGTAAATTGGTTCAGCTTTCCTCGGCATCATCTCATTTCCCGGTGATGGAAGTGGTCGGCGTCCTTAACCCAAAGCCTCGAGAGTTCTGGCGAGGGATAAGCACCGAGTCAAGAGGAGAAGGAAGAGGAGGAGGAGGAGGCGGACACAGAGGGACGGGTTTATATAGGTTGTCCTGAGGATGGGCGGGTCAGTGATCAGCAGGCTGCGGTAAAGCGTAATGGGTTATAGAGGGTTCTTGTGGTGAAAGAGAGGAAGAAGAAAAAAATAAGGAGAATGAAAAAAAGGAAGGAAAAAAAAAAAACGATGAAAGATGTTTTTTTTTGTGAGAAATGATACGACTGGTGTTTTTCAAAGTGTTAGACTAGGTTAGTTTAGATTAGGTTAAATTAAATTAAATTGGGTAAAATTAGGTTAGGTTATTGGAAAAAAGGGGAAAAAAAAGAAAAGAAAAATGTATGAATGGTGATGTTTTGTGAGCGTTGGGTACCGTAGAGTTAACGACTAATAGGTTTTTGTGGATTGGAGTGTGTGTGTGTGTGTGTGTGTGTGTGTGTGTGTGTGTGTGTGTTGTTGTTGATGTGATTTTTTCCAGCCACCTCTAACACACACACACACACACACACACACACACACACACACACACCCTGCCGGCACTACACTGTCGCCACATCCTAGTTCCGGCGAGTCTTTTCTTTTCGATCTTTTAAATGCAGCAGTGTCTCCGGACCGTCACAATGGCACGCTAATCCGTCTTCCGTACTGAGGTGTTAGTTTCCTTCGCGTGATTCTTGTGACGTCCTCAAAGGGGGAGGAGTTTCCTTACCCTCTTGTTGTTGTTGCTGTTGTTGTTATTCTTGTTGTTATTGTTCTCCCTTTTCTTCTTCTTCATCTTTTTCTTCTTCGTCTTCTTCTTCTTCTTCTTCGTCTTTTTTTTTCTTCTTCTTCGTCTTTTTCCTCCTCCTCCTCCTACTCTTCTTTTTCTTCCTCATTTTTTTCTTCTTCTTCCTCCTCGTGAACATCAGCTAACTTCTCCACAATTTTAGTGCCTATCTCCTCCTCCTCCTCCTCTTCCTCCTCCTCCTCATTCTTAACCTTCTCATCTTTTTTCTTCCTTCTCCCTCGTCTTCCTCTTTTCTCTTCCCTTTTATTTAGCTACGAGCCTTTCCCTCTTTCTTTTCCCATCCTCTCCTCCTCTTCATCCTCCTCCTCCTCCTACTTCCTCCTTCCTCTCCCTCACTTTTTTTTTGCTTCCTCGAATTAACGATGTTGAATGGATTAGCTTCTTTCTGTATGAGATAATGATTGTTTTTATATCGAGAGAGAGAGAGAGAGAGAGAGAGAGAGAGAGAGAGAGAGAGAGAGAGAGAGAGAGAGAGAGAGAGAGAGAGAGAGAGAGAGAGAGAGAGAGTGACATTTGACTTTCGCCTCTATTATGTAACGCTGCCCCTCTCTTCTTCCCGCCTCTCTCTTCGTGTGTGTGTGTGTGTGTGTGTGTGTGTGTGTGTGTGTGTGTGTGTGTTGGGGAGAATAATGCTTTGATTTTGCTTTCATAGGGCTTGGTTAAGTACTGCTGCCTAGCCCTCCGTGTACCATTCTTAGTGAGTTGTATAGTAGTAGTAGTAGTAGTAGTAGTAGTAGTAGTAGTAGTAGTAATTGTAGTAGTAGTAGTAGTAGTAGTAGTAGTAGAAACAATAACAACAACAACAGTGCGCAGGGCAAAACAGTTGAACAGCTGAATACAGTTGCGGTAAGAAGAAAAAAATAATAATAATAATAACTGAGAAATAAGACTGCGACACCAAGATAGCCTGAATAAGAACACAGGCGGTAGCAGAACCTGAACAACAGCACTGCGACACTACGAGAGCATGATCAAAGCTTCCGTGGAGAGCGCCAAGCCGTGTGGACTTTTCCTTGGAGACAATACTTATCCCCAAGTTCCCGATCTAATTTGGCGACTCATGTGGCGCTAACTTTTACAACACCAGCAGATTGTCGCGCGCACGTGATATAGAAGCCTGGGAAACAACAATTACTTATTCAGGCGCTATGGTTAAGGGTTTCATTATTATGGTTCGTTCAGGGTTTCAAAAGCTCAGATTCTGGAGTTTATTTTCACGTACTCTCGCTTATTAATTTATCTTCCTGAGGACACGTGGACATTTAGGACAAAACGAACACTACCCAGACACCGTGATGAAGGTTTTCAGTGTTAAGGCATGTTCAGGGGGTTTGAAAATTAGGTTTCTATAGTCTGTTTCACGAACTCTTGTTAATCTAGCCACCTGAGGACACGAAGCAATGTAATACTGCCACTGACTGATGCTCTCACTCGCTGACTGGTCTACGTATTCCTGTCTTTTTTCTAAAACGTGCGGCAAACTTCCTTTCATTCCGACCAAGACCATTAGTTAATTGTAAGATACCAGACAATTTTTGTGTGGACAGTCCGGTGCCTTTTAAGGGTTTCGGAAGAAATACCTTAGTTTCCCGCACGCTTCAAAGGAAGAAAGGAATGAATGGTACGTGGACCAGTCAGCGAGGGAGAACAGCAGACGGAGGCAATGTAACCGTGCTCGCGTAGCTTCGGGTCGTGAAATTACTGAGTCGGAATTGGAGACAGGGAATGGTTGACAGGAGGTGAATTCAAACCGAGATATATCAGGTTGTGTTGCGCAGCCGTGCAGTCACAGCCAAACACTCTCACCTGCTAGTATATACGTATTACTGGAGTTGCTGATTCAAGAGTTTATTTTGATTGATCATCGTATTGACAACTCTACAAGGAAAAATTACGTGCAATAACATACATACATAAATACACACATACGTCCTCATGACACTTACTGGCTTGAAGAAAAAGTAGTACAATTTTCACCAACAATTAATCTCTCCGTCCATCTATAACAACTCTAGACTCTTGTTTCTGTATTACGGTTTTTGAAGAGTTTCGTAGCCTTGGAAAGAAAAATAATCAACCTGTTCTTTTTCTTAATTTCTGTGTCCATGCAAACAGTTCTCTCTTTCTCTCTCTCTCTCTCTCTCGGTCTTACAGTGCTCTAAACGTTAGCAAAAGAGGACCATAACATTAAGAAGGTTAACATCACACTTATATTGGTTTTCTCTTCCCTCGACTCCCAAACGGTCACTCGTAAAGCACCTGTCATAGTTGTGAGGGACGTGCCTGCATATCAGATTCTCTTCTTTGTTGGTGAGTCGCCCCTAGGAGAGCAATGAGTATGCACTACGTAACAAGTATTGGGAACCTGCAGTTAACTAAATCTTGCTTGATTTTGAGAGCTCTACCTTTAGCTTGACTTTTCTTCCTGGAGAGAGAGAGAGAGAGAGAGAGAGAGAGAGAGAGAGAGAGAGAGAGAGAGAGAGAGAGAGAGAGAGAGAGAGAGAGAGAGAGAGATAGGAGAGAAGGGGGATGGATGGAGGGGAATCTCAGAGAAAGGTTATGAATGCACTGAAAGAAGCACATGTTTGTAACGGAAGTGAATGAGGAAGAAGCAGAAGAGCGAACGTGCTGGAGAAGGCTGATCAGCTGTTGTGATCCCTAACCGAGACGGCCGAGAAAAAAGAAGAGAGAGAGAGAGAGAGAGAGAGAGAGAGAGAGAGAGAGAGAGAGAGAGGGGGGGACCTGAAGGAATGGCTGGACAAAAAGTTAACGGGAAATTGTATTCAACCATTGATTCGGTACCACTGAGGGAGAGTCTGGCAGGTGTTGGAGGTGAGGTAGTAAGGTGCAGCTCAAGACACAAGTACGTTAGCCATTCTATTAGTGTACAGACCCTTACCTAGACTGACTGACTGACTGAAGGCGCTGCAACAACGTGTATTTGTGATAGCACCGTCACGAGGATGAAAGGACTGATAAAATAGTTCTCGAATTTTCTGATTATTTAAACAGAGCATGGCAGTGTGACTTTTAAGTGTCTTATCTGTCGTTTGATACTTTTGCCATTATATTTCATTCAGGAACTGCCACGTATAAACCAGAGGAGTCTCATATAGTTTCTCCTGTTGCTACACATCACAGCATCTTTTCACACACCTAAAGCATCGCCATAGCGCCGTATGATCTCCGTTGTCCAATGAATGCATACTTTACTTAACTCACTTTATAATTTAAGTGACGCTGAGACGTGTGAGTATACGCGGTTCCTCATTTAACGTTCTCTGTGTACGATAACTGTCAACATGCTCACAGTCATCGTAAAGTCAGACGGATGTCCCAGGTGATACAAGGCACTGTGCTACCGCTGCGCTCAGAGTACTTACTATACTTTAATGGGAACGTGCCGCGCTTCAAGACGATAGCCTAACAGTGCGTTATCCTGCCCGCTGGCACTCACTTGTACCGTGGCTGTGTGCATTGAGCTTTAGAGGAAACTGCTAATAACACACACACACACACACACACACACACACACACACATACAGTCACTTGTATCGTAGCGGCGTGAACTGGGTTTCACAGAACACACACACACACACACACACACACACACACACACACACACACACAAGGAAAATAATACAATAATAACAATGAAATTCTTCGCTTCAATCCCTAGTGAGGTTGGCTGCTCTTACTACACGTCGCCATCCTCTGCATCTTCTTCCGGGCCCAGGTGCCTTATGTCTCTCTCAGTTCTATCTCTCCATCAAAATCTCTGTCTCCCTCTAAAATATTACACTGCCATGCTGTTTAAATATACATAAAATCCGAGGACTATTTCATCTAGGCCCTTTAATCCTCGTGATTGCCATGCTGCTAGTAACGAGGTGATGCAGGAGTGATGGGGCGAGGGAGGGAGGGGGGAGGTATAAATCTGGCATGTCTTCATAAGTAATGAATCTCCCGTAGGAATTTATAAGGTACATATACTGAAATATGGGGCATTATCCGCCAGCTTTTGTTACTGATGAGATGAAACATTATTACCGGTGCAATGTTACCGGAGATATTATGCACTGACTGATGTGCTGTTAGGGGTGATGGTATGTATTGTCACTGGTGTATTGTTAGCTGCTAGTGATGCATATCCGACAATGCATTGTTACTGGTGAGACAACGCAGTCTGTAGGAGTGACAAGACGAGGTGACGGAAATCCCGGGAAATATCCAATGTTTGAATTCTGTGCACATCTCCGCACATTACAGGGCGACTATAACATATTTCACTCACTCACCGCCGCCTTGTTGCGTCTCTTACAATCTTCTACTTTTATTCTCATGGTTTCTACTGAACTTACTAACTGCATGCTTCCGTCTCCTCTCCCTCCCGCGGCCTCGCTGTAAAAGACTTGTTCTCATAATTGTCATTTCCATTCTAAACACTTTACTAATGAAAAAGTTAAGCAATATCTTAATTCTTTTGTCCCTCTTACTAGTAAACTGTGAGATTTGTTTCCTGTTTCTGTGTTTTCTCCTTCCCACCAACCGGACTGTCTCGAGGGAGGAGTGCGCGCCAGGAAACCTCAGACTGAATTAGTCACTCCTTTGGATTCCACGACTCATGAATTTTTGTGAGCGTCATGTGTGTGGGAACTTTATTAATCTTCATTTGCTTATTTATTTGTGTATCATATTCTATTCACTTTTTTTTTTATCCATTTGTATAATTACTTATTTACTTTAGTTTATCTTCTCATTTTATTAATTTATTTTGAACACTTCATCTTTTTATTTACTCATTCATGTTCTTTTTTTTTATCTCTCTTGGTCGATTACTCTTCCTAACACATAAAAAATGACGTTCAGATATTAACACTAATGCATAATATAACACCAACCTTCCTTTTACTATGTATGTACTGGCAGGCGTGGCCCCTGTAATAGTATCCACATACACACACACACACACACACACACACACACACACACAGACGAACGGTGGGGAGACAGGTGCATGGAGGAAGTGACGCATCTTTGTTAAGCTAGGCAGGTTGCGTTAATGAGGCGTGGGTGTGGCGAGGCACGCTGCCCCTCACTAGACCAGAGCCACACCCGAGGTCCAGTTGCGACAGTCTATAGCAGAGGTTCTCAAACTTCATTGCTCAGTGGCGCACTAATGGTACATCTTGGACTTTGACAACAATTCTACAGTCACGTGTGGTGTATACCTATTCATGAAAAGTACGCGGCGCAGTTTGAGAATCACTGGTCCATACTGTTGGGCAGAATTCTGGAGACGTACCGCGTTCCCTTTTGTGAGTTATGCCCGCTATTCTATGTAATTCCTCCGATTTCTTCAGCATCTACCGGTTGTGAGGACATTGTGACAAACTGGAGGTACATAAAACTACGTGGTGAAGGAAACACAGACTGCGGAATGAGTACTTTTATTTCATGATAGGTCTCGCAGTAGCTTCTTCAGAGGAATACGAAGAAGCTTCCGCGAAACTAGCTACGAGAAAAAGTAGGTATTCATTCTTCATTCTGTGTTCCCTTCACTACCTACCTCCATTCTATCAGTTGCCGCAATCGCAGGAGGATGTCAGCAAGGTGTAAGAATGAGGGAAAGAGTAGAGCACAGTAGAAGTGACTGCAGCAGCTTACTCAGCGTGTGACAACAATCATATAAACACTGGCAAAGTTTATCAGTGCCACCCTTCCCCCCTCCTAAAGATAAAGAAGTGTGTGTGTGTGTGTGTATGTGTGTGTGTGTGTGTGTGTGTGTGTGTGTCATGACCATCAGCAATATCAATTTACGAGGCCAATAAAGCTTTACAATGCAGCTCATCACGTGAAATACCGCTGACCATTATCAGAAACAAAGGTGCCTCGGTGGCCTTCACATCCGTTATGGTCCTTTAGAGCGTAAAAAAAAAAAAAAGAAAGAAAGAATGAGAGGATCACATGGCAGCAATAAAGGATCCTATTTTCAAACATTTGGACGTTTTATCTGTGTCTAGTGGAGGTTGCACGGCTCTCCCAAGATGTTATTCATGATTGTAGAGGTAAATGAACCAAGAATCTGCACCATTAACACCCATACGAGTCCTACTGATCATCTTTATGGCCTGTGACAGTAGTTCTTATGAGCGCCTGAAGCCTTGAAGAATACAGGTTAATATGACGTGAGTATCCAGCAGAATTTGAAGCGGTAGAGCATTTCTTCCAGGCGCTCTGAAGAACTTCGGAGTCTTCCATGAAAAAGAAAGTAAATAAAAAAATAAATAAATAAATAAACGAAGCAGCATTGAGTACGATAGATATTTATAGAGACACGTATCGACCAATATCGTAATAACATCGTTGTTTTTTTTCATGTTGCCATATCGAACACCTGCTGGGGATGTGGCCACGACCTTCCCTCCAGCAATAGTCTCGACAACCTCACCGCAGCGCCAGGATCGCCAAGAGAAACTTCACTCCGCGTCCACTCGTGTGCAGCGCTTGGGAAGTTTGTGATACGACTTATGAGTTGGTATCATGTTTGCTTGGTTTGCTTTTAATCATTCAACTGCCAAGTACCATGTGCACTCCATAAATGAGTAACCCTATGCGATTTCAATGAGAAAAATGCAATTAGAGATAAAAGAAATTTGAATACTCTATCATACTTTCCTCTGGCTGCCGCGTCTTTCAGAATTACACTCTTAACTAGAACAAAAATGTTTTTCAGTCACATTCCCTACAATTTTCTCTTTTTCTTTCGGGTCTGTCAAAGAAGAAAATATGTACATTTATCATCCAGATTTCCTGTAACTGTCACTTAACTTGTAGCCGAGCACCTGATCAACCTTAAGGAGACGCCACAGCAATCAAAGGGTTAATCTTATTCCGATGAATGAGAGAGGAAAAAATCTTATCATGCTTTCTCTTGTTATCATACAGACCTATCACTGTGCAAGGCCAGCCACAATGCCCCGCGTGATGAGTGGTGAAATTATCGCCCACCACGTGGTGATTGCTGCTCTGACTCGCTATTGTTGTACATCTGACTCGCTATATTGTACATTGTCGAGGTTTTCAAGCTCACGCGGCAGATTTACTCTCTCCTTGTGATAATCATGACAACCCTTACATGATGTTCAACAAATCAGTCTTTTTTTTTTTTTTCATGGTCATGTTGGAGATCAAATAATGTTAGTTTGCTCGAGAAAAAGTAACAAACAAGGACAAAAAAAAAACATTCCTATTACAAAACCAATCCTGTAAAAAAAAAAAAATATCAACTGATCTAACCATTATGCGACAAAACGAAAAGCAATCCTGGTACTTTTTCTGTTTCTCCTCCTCTTCCTTCTCCTTCTCCGCCTCAGACACATCTATCGCCACCACCACCACCACCACCACCACCACCACCATCACCTCTTCTCTCCTCCTTCTTCTCCTCTCCCTATTATTTTATCTATTACATTAGGTCAGAAACAGACTCAAAACAGGCTCGCCCAGGAGAGCTTCGTTTTGGTGACACTGTGAGAGACTCTACTGCTGCACCAGGTCCTCATGATCATCCTCGAAGCACCGACAGGCAGATTAACACGTGAACCTCTTCCCCTCCACTCACAAGCTGCTGCAAATGTCTAACTTTCCCTACGAGTTTCTTAATAAGTGCTACATCTTGGCTGGATGAGAGGGATACGTGGATATAGGTAGATATGTCACGTACAGGGATTGCCACGTGTAGGTCTGATGGCTTCTTGCAGCTTTCCTTAATTTTGTTTTTATGTTCTTAATTTCCAATACGGCCATTTTCCTTCTTTTATTTATTTTATCTATTAATTTATTTTTTTCAGTGGGTTGCTTAAGAGACCGAGCCACAATTAAATCAGTTATAAATATAATTGAAGAATCTACAGGCAGAGAGAGAGAGAGAGAGAGAGAGAGAGAGAGAGAGAGAGAGAGAGAGAGAGAGAGAGAGAGAGAGAGAGAGAGATGTTTACAGTAAGTTGGAGTTTTCACGAGATAATGAGGGAAGTTTATCTCGCCAAAAGTCTTGTTCTCCTGCTTCTTCCTTCTCTTTCTCTTTCCTCCTCCTCCTCCTCCTCGTCGTCGTCTCCGTTTTCGTTTCTTACACTTTTAACTTACGACAAATTTCCAAGAGACGAAATGATTTACCTTGAATTTTACGTAAAACAGATGTTCACAATTACTCCATTACCCTTTCCAGGCCAATTATCCTTTCCAGCTATGTTTGCTATCTCTCTCTCTCTCTCTACTACTACTACTACTACTATCTATCTATCTATCTATCTGTCTATCTATACCACCAGTTTTATACATTCATAATACATTTTATCCCACACTCGGTTCCATATGCGAAAAAAATCTTGTTTTGATTTCCTGGTCCCCTGCCTTGGTGTTTCCATTCCCCACTCCTCCCTTCCTCCATCCCCTCCCCGGAACCCCCCACTGGATCCCTACACCCTTGCCCTCGTGCCTCCTCTCCCCGCATCCCACCCTCGCCTCGCCCTCGCCTTCGTTCCTCCACAAGCCTGGTGTTGAGCGCGTCCCTTGCTAGCAGATTAAATATTTGCCAGGTGCAGCAGCAGAGGGCGGTGAGCGGAGGCGAGCAGTCACGGAGCACCAGCCACATCAATATTTCAGCGTCTGCTAGGAGGGAGCAAGGCAAGGTAACTGCTGCTCAGCCTTGCCTCGACTCATGAACCCTCACCGCCACTCACCGCCCCGCCACAGCGACTCATGCATCCTCTCCGCTACTCACCGCCAGCCACTCACCCTTGCCAACACTTGTCCAGACAGAGGCTCATGCACCGCCACTCCCTCCCCGCCACTCACTCGCTAACACTCGTCACAGCGGCGTGTAGCGGAGGGATGAATCCGGTGGAAGCGTGTGAGTGAAAGGAGTGTATTATGATGGAATGCAGTGAGGGCAACGTAGTGATTTATTACTTCTAGCACTTATACACACACACACACACACACACACACACACACACACATACATGAATATTAGTATTAGTATCAATCTTCATAATGGTAATGCATTATCACGTCAGTCAGTACATTTTTAGTTTTCAGGATGCTTCTACAAAATAAACCTACTATTACTGTTATTATTATTATTAAGCACACACACACACACACACACACACACACACACACACACACACACACACACGAGGGGACAGGTACAAAATTAATGCAGCTTTTAAAAAAGACCGACAGATCAGCAGAATGCATGACCTGAGGAAGTGAGGAAGCGGTGTGCGTGTGAGCAAACAGTTCAACATGCAAGATTTGGTGATAAAAAACGGGAATGCTACGAGCTTGATGTAATCTTGTGAAAAATGCTAAATACACACCTACGTAACACACACACACACACGCACACACGCCGCTGAGGGTTGAGAGGGTGGTGCACGGGTGTGGGGGTGATGGCTGTTATCAATACCTGGCACATGGTCCTCTTTCACTGCCTCCCTTCCTGCCTCACTCAACACCCGGGAGCGGTTCACTCTCCCCTCTCGAGGCACGCGCTCCCGTCCCTACTGCTCCCTGCTGTGCATACAATTACGTCACACACATAACTCACTGCTAGGTAAATAATGGAATTGCGGAATTATGGAGACCAATCCGCCCATTAATCGGAATCCCCACCTCGGCTGCCAGCGGAAATAATTAGCAAACCTATCCTCAGGTGGGAAAGTGAGAGAGGGAGGGTTCTGGCTATCTGATTAACTTCTGCAGCATTTGTAGTCGTGTGGATCGGCAGGAGAAAGAGAGGAAGACCTAAGGGAGGGTTTTATGAATGCAGTGAAAGATGTACTTGTAATGGGCGGGACTGAGGAAGGTGCAGAAGACTCAGTTAAAGGCTGATCCGCTGTGGCTGTTCCTAGCGGGAGCAGCAACAGGCTCGTGTTATTCAGTGTTTCGGTGCTTCATCTTGGTTGCTTTGATCTGGTTCTAGTGGAAGTTATCGAGTATTCTGAAGAGTATTTTCATGATTCTGTTGGTAAGAGAAATTCTGCATCATCAAGGGAAAAACACTTATGAGAATCCGATTGATCATCTCAGCCAGGAGGGGAGTTGGGTGACGGGTGTCCTTCGTCTATTTGTATAAGCAGTGGCGCGTCACATGGCTAGATTGGATTTCTATAGTTTAGCATAGGTTAGGCTCCCTTCACACGAGTTTTTCGCTACGAGCACAAAAGAACGCTATAATTTAGAAATGAATGAGAGCGCCAGTGCTGCAGATTCCCGTGCAACATTCACTCGCCGCGTGCTCTGCTGAACCATCTGGCTCCGTGCATTCTAGAATACTGTAGTTGTACAGTACGTATTTTGAACACCTCAGACAGACAGTATTTCCCCATGCAGCAGGAGTGCCGTGCTGCTGACCCACAGGCATTTTTCCACACACACTGTGCACCGCTACAGGTCAACCGTTAGGGGGAAAACCGCCCGCGTGAAGCGAGCCTTATTTTAGATATGTACACTGGATTACGTAATAGTTTTACTTAATGTAACCTAACCTGTACTAGCATACCCTAAAATAGTTAGCTTGTCTGGTTTACGAGTGATTTGCAGTGACGCAAAAGTAAATACCACCTCAAGGTTGGCGGCAATTAGGTACAGTTCAGGGGGACGGAACACACAGCAGGATGGGTCTGGTCACTCACGGCACGAACAGTTTACCAGCAGCAGGGGAGGTGGTGGGCGAGTGATCGGCGTGAAGATGTGGTGAACAAATCAATAAATCCCGCATGGTGTCAACTCCATCACGTTCTGATGCCATTCATTAAAAAAAAGAAGAAAAAAAAAAAGGTTTACGATATATTTAAAAACCGAACGGTTAAAAAACATCTCCAGTTGCTACACATTAGTATTTGATCTCCTCTGACGAACAACTGAGGATTTTTGAAGCTTGGAAACTGTCTATAATATGGAGGGAGACAGATATATGGATGGGGATGACAGGTGGATATAGGCAGGCATGTTTTACACAGGAACTGCCACGTGAACGCCTGACTGATGGCTTCTTGCAGCTTCTCCTATCTGAATGCCTGACTGATGGCTTCTTGCAGCTTCCCTTATCATGTTATGTTCTTACTGAATGGGCTGACTTTAGATGCATGCCTTTGCTAGTTACTTGAGTCGCGTGGGGCACTGACGGGAGCATTTACCTGCCACTCTCACACGCACACACTGGCGCTGGCACGAGCAGGGCCGACCACCACCGCCCCAAAATAAGCTAAAGGCGCACAGGGCAATAATAATAAAGCGCAAGTGCAGTGTCCTTAATGCATGAAGTGGCAACCCCAATGCGTTAACTGCGCCAACCGCTGCGGGACAGATGGCGATAGAGCCTCACTAGTGCACCACAGTTTCTGACCGCTCACGAGGGAACGATGAATCAAGTGTGATGTCGATTTGAGCCGAGTGTGGGGTTCACTTCTGTGGGGTCAAGAACACACACACACACACACACACACATCAGTTGTAAAATACAGGTGGGCACTTTCTAAAACATTTATTTCTGCTGTAGCATTAATGTGTGTGTGTGTGTGTGTGTGTGTGTGTGTGTGTGTGTGTGTGTGTGCTCATAAAAGCAAAAACAACGCAGTAATTCCGTAGTTACAAGCATATTCTTCCGGATGTGAGAGACTCAATGAAGATTTCGGAAGTCGTTGAGAGAGAGAGAGAGAGAGAGAGAGAGAGAGAGAGAGAGAGAGAGAGAGAGAGAGAGAGAGAGAGAGAGAACGTACTGAAATAGGGAATGAATATATTATAACTGAAGGAGCGGGAAAGGAAGGAGGACGGAAGGAAATTGCCTGTTGAAATTAATGGGACAAGAAATTACTTGTACTGAAGAAAATATCAGAAAAAAAACAAATACTACAATATATGTATGGATTTTTACTACCTGGCATCTATCACAAAAAAAAAAGAGAGAAAAAAAAACGAACAGCAACAGATTTGTCGACCCTCAAGAGGTTTGTTCGCGTTGTTACACTAGTGGTTCACAGTCTGCAGGGCGAGCTCTCTCTCTCTCTCTCTCTCTCTCTCTCTCTCTCTGGTGGTGTGAGGAGCAACTTTGGGAGAGGGGGGGAGAAATCATCTACCTCCCCCCAAAAAAAAAAAAAAAAAAATTGCTTGAAAAGTACATCACGAAATTACTTAAAGAAAGAAACGTTTATAAAAAAAAAAGAAAAAAAAATTCGCGGTTGCATCATTTGTGTCTTCTGTTTTAAGTAAATGTGTTTGTTTTGGTACAAGGTGCTAAGACTAGAGGAGAATTGTGGGTGGGTCTGTCAGAAGCAAAGAAAAGCGGCGTCAGGCAATATAGTAAGGTAACCACTGCCTCACGGGGTGTCATCTGTGGTGACCTTGCCTTGAATGAAGAAGGAACAAAACAAGAAAAAAATAAAGGAAAAGAAAAGAGAGGAAGAAGAAAGAGAAATAGAGAAAAGAGAAATACACGGTACAAGCCAAACAGCAAGTACCTACAAAAACTACACCTCAGCCACGACAATTCTAAAGTCATCCATCTACAGTGAAGCAGTAAAGGCGAGCGTTCCTCCTCTTCGTATACCATCAAGTCATAGGGCATTGGCTATTGCCTCACCCCTCTGTACATTACCGTGAAGCCTCCACAGCACCGCTCATTAAGGTGTTTCCATTGAATTCCCCTCGCCAGGACCCACACTCCCAAGCACCTCGGCTCTCCACTTTCTACAGGGTCTCGTAAAAGCTACTCGGGTTTTCAAGGAAGTTTTCATGATTCTAATGATGGATTAACAGGGATTCTGTGTCATCAGTGGGAAAAGAGCATCCACACGAACTCGACAAGTGATCTCCGAGACATCTTAAAATAATTCTGTGAGACTTTTTCAAAACGGAACCGGGCCAGTGGTCCAAGCCAAGGAACGTAGTAAGTCTGTAGCTTCCTCGCTGTAGTTCCATTGACTCCCGTGCCTTGGTGCAGTGTACCAGCGCGACGGAGTGAGCGGTGTCAGAGCCAGTCAAGGTATTGGACATTAAATAAACTCATTGCATGAAAAATATACACGTAACCCGTCACAGGCCCGGCGTATGATCGTATACCTCTCTCTCTCTCTCTCTCTCTCTCTCTCTCTCTCTCTCTCTCGTGTGCGTGTGTGCGCTCAGTCAATACCTATATCCTGTAACCGGCGGTAGCGTTACACGATTACAGAATCTTGGCGGGAAGGAAGCCGGGATCTGCGAGCGCGGAAATTGTAATGTCACCCAAGAAGAGGCCAAGTACTGCTGCAAAAAGAGTAATCATGTCGTTCTCCCACGCGCTGGCCGGTGGAGCCGCTGGGGTTCAAAACCGGGATACAAAATCAGCCACCGCCTCCCCACCCTTGCCCCATCACTGCCTGGGAGAGGAAAGGCGCACAGGCGGATCGGGGAGAATGTCTCTGTAATTCCACTTCATCTAGGCTGGTGTGAGACCCTTCGGCATTCAAGAGAAAGGTAAAAATTTGGCATTGCATTGTTCCGAGACAGCCGGGCGTCCGTGCCGTGCCGGCCCACACAAAAGACAAGCACGAAAGAGGAAAGTTGCCTGTCTTGTCTGTTTGCGTTTCCGATGAACCCTGATAATTGTGTTTTCGCATCCCTGTTTGTCCTGTGACTCTGCCAACACGTCACCTTCTGCCTGCAACCCTCGATTTCAGGACCCGTGCTCTGAAACGCTTTGTTCGCTCATAAGGACCTTTTTACACAGATTTTTCTTTCTTCTTTTCGGATTCTCATGCATTTTTTTTTTCCATGAATGAATCAAGCTACTTGTTCAACCTTCGCTGGAATGTTCTTTCATAAGGATGAGTTTTCAGATATATTTGTTTCGGGTTCTCATACATATTTTTCCCCCACTGTTGAAGCAGAATACTTGTTACACCTTCCCTAGAATCATGAGTACACCTTTGAAAACCCGAGCAGTCACGCCCACTAGAGCCAGTTGAACGCAGTCGAGGTAGGACGCCAGGACGCTTGAGAACACGGCCCAGCAAACTCGGTGTGAATGTAAGGGAATTATTTCAGTATTGTTATGAAATTACGTCACTCCCGCCACCGCCTACTCGCACCACCACCACCACCACCGCCACCGCCTTGCACCCACACCACCCAGTGTCTGCAGATTACCTCACCACTGCATCACCGGCTTTCCCCGCGGCTCATCTCCCTTCCAGCAACTCCGTACAACTGGGTCACTGCTATGCTCCCCTTCCCGCCGGCGAACCCATTACTTGTGTACCCTGCCATCTATCCCACTCCGGCACATTACGGCAAAACTACACACAAGCCACAACGCGGAGGAGAGCCGGCTGCGTGAATTCAAGGGAGAACATCCAGAACGGAGCTGCTACACGCACATCTGAAAAGGCTGGACGTCACGTGAGCCAGTTCTGGGAAATTTCAAGGTATGTTGCTGTTATCTTTGAATCATTACATTTTGCTTACTGCTCATGGTATTCCTTAGCTTATGCATCATGAAGACTGGCAGTACACGAGCATATTTGACGTAAGCTACTGTTCTGTTGGAATCGCTACATTTTGCTTACTGCTCATGTGAAAAAAGTAATCCCAAGGAACAGTACCAAACTATGCATCATGAAAATTACCAGTGTCTTGTATCTTGGTAGTATCAGAGAACAGTTTATGGGAAATGCCTGATAGATTACAGCCACAGGTACCTTGTTACTACTTCTATGAACTTTGCGCCACAGAATGCACACATGAAATCTAACTGGGAATCTAAAATCCGTGGAACTTCAACTAGAACCTTTTTGGAAGCAATGGAGGCGCGAGCAGAAGTGTTTTAGAATACTGTCCCGCCACCCACACACCTCTCGCCGCACCAAATGCTATCCGGGAGAGCCTCGCAGGGAAGCCATCGATCGCCTGTCCTCCTGTCTCCTCTTCCCCGTGACCTGCAGAGGATCGAAACCCACTCGCAACATCGGGTTAAGTAGCCATGGTATTTGTTTTTCTATCTGTTTACTTATCTACGCATTTCACTTTATTTTCTTGTCTTTTATTTCATATTCTTACCACGTTTTGAGGTCAAGTCAATGAGAGCGAGAGAAGGAAGTGCACCAAAAGGATAATAAACACGATGAGGGTGATGGTAACAGGAAAATATTGGGTTAAACAGCTGGTGTGATAAGAGTGTTGCTTTATACTCAGTGTCGAGGCCAAGTGAGCCAAGACTTGACAAAAGCACAAGTATGTAAAGGCATACAAACGAAATACAAAGGAACTAAACATGCTGAGTAAAGGACATCAAAATTGTAGACATAAGAAGATAAAGGTAAAATTTAACGTCAGATGTTTACGCATCACGGAGAGAGAGAGAGAGAGAGAGAGAGAGAGAGAGAGAGAGAGAGAGAGAGAGAGAGAGAGAGAGAGAGAGAGAAGTAAGGAGATGAAAGAGAAATCCCAAGAAAATCAATACGTCGAGAAAGAGAAAAGATTGTAAGCAAAAATAAACAAAGGGATAAAACTTAACGTCAGTGTTTATGCATCACTGAAAAAAA
>NC_087165.1:22306011-22308511 GCF_035594125.1 Scylla paramamosain
AAAAAATAAAAAAAATAAAAAATAAATAAACAAATAAGAAAAAAAAAAAAAAATAAACAGCGATGCGGGAGGAGGAGGAGGAGGAGGAGGAGGTGTGACGAAGTAAATGCGTAATATTCCTGTCCTATTCCATATCTACTGTTAGTCACGCGGGATTCGGTTCACACTGCAGGAAAACAACGATGCTGGAGGAGGAGGAGGAGGAGGAGGAAGAGGAAGAGGAAGAGGATGAGAAGGAGGAGGAAGTGTGAAGGGTGCGGGATGGAGAAGGGCCGGAGGAGAGAAAAATACCAATAACACAAGAGCTGGCATATAATCATTACTGACTCAACTGTGCTCCGTGGCGTGGCCTGGACGGGGGAGCTGAGACACGTGCTGCTCAATACCGCTCCTGCTTCGCACCCCGCCACCGATCCCTGCCCCCACCGCGAGCAAACTGCTGCACACTATCTCTCCCACCACCATCATCACCGTCCGATACAGTCTTTGCCGTATTTGACAACGCGATGAATAGAGAGGGAACTGGGTTGGGCGGAGCGGGGCGGGGCTTGGGTCAAAGAATACACAACTAACAATGAAAGGAAAATGAGAATTAGAAAACTGATAGATTACGGGCAGTATTCTGAAACGCTTTGCTCTCTCTCTCTCTCTCTCTCTCTCTCTCTCTCTCTCTCTCTCTCTCAACCCGACTATTTCCAAAGGCCACAGAAATGATTGGAAGGTTCTCAAGAGTGTTTCTCCTGTTCATAATATAGAAATCTTGTTCATTTGTTATTAGAACCGCAAAAAAACATCCCTAAAAAAAATATATTCGTCTAACTTCAACTAGGGCCTTTTGAATGTAGTGGAGTTGCTGGCTGGAGCGTTTCAGAATAAGGTCCTATCTCGTCCACCACCACCACCGCCACCACCACCACCACCGTCTCTCGCTCCAGTGCAGTAATCCAGTAATGGCCGTGGGTGGGATTTGCCTTTGTATCGGCTCCCACTTCTGTTGTTCCTTGGGGCTCAGAGCTTGCGTTTACTTCTCGTCTGCTGGCTGTGTTGATTCTTGCCACGTACTGTCAAACGCTTTGTTTTCTCAATGGAACTGTCTCCTGAGGCCACGGAGATCACTAGTTAGGTTCGTTTTTATTATTAAAGGTGTAGAATACTTGTTTGGATCTATAAGAATGCCTCTGAAAACCCCACTGTCGTTCACTACACTCGTTAACAATAGGCCAGACAAGACGCTGAAACATTTGAGACTACTGCCACAGATCACGTGAACATCAAACACTCTCCGTACTTCTGGCAAACAAGTAGCAAAAACTCACAGCAGAACTTAATGACATCAGAAAGACGCGAAAATTCCTCAACTTAACTTAGAATCATATGGACACACCTTTGAATTACGTAAAAAAAAAAAAAAAAAAGAAAATAAACAGACTAACAGACAAATTAACAAATAAATGCATAAAGAGCTGGGCGTAATTGAAATCTGGGCTTCTTTTTCATCTGGGGGAAAAAATAAAATCGGCCTCAGAATAAGAACATCTGAACTGAACGAAATAATCTGACAAGTATATGTTTTTTTGTAGATAGCTGACCACATAACTAATGACGCTTCACACCACATAACTACTGACGGTCACGCTTCACTGAAAGGCGAGTCTGAGGTAGAATCACGACACTCCCCGCCTGGCACTCTCCTCAGGGCAGCTCGCTATACACCGGCCAGTTTACCTGCATTCGTTTCCCTTCACACCTGTACACAATGATTAGCACTGCTGCACTTCCGCTACGTGTCCTTACCAGCCCAACCGAGCGAATCAAGTAGTAGTAGTAGTAGTAGTAGTAGTAGCAATGGTGGTGGCGGCAGTGCGGGTGGTGGTGGTGGTGGTGGTGGTAATGACAATCTATCTACCAGCCAAACTACTGAGTATCCTCCCCCATCACTTCTAATGCATCTCTTAGTTTAGATTAGATAATGAAAGGCTTGTTTGGCTGGACTGATTGGAATATTTTACCTTTAAATTCATCTTTCCTAGTGAAGACAGAAGGGTGGTATCTCTTATCAGCTCACTAAATGGGAGGATATCTCAAGCTGTGCAATATTACATATATGAAGTAACACATAACCTAGACCAAACTAATGATAAGTCACGGTTGTATTCTTAACGCCCTCTTCTCTCATCAACACTATTTTCAAAGGCCAAAGAGATGATCAGTCGGGTTCTTGAGGTGAAGTTTCCAATACATCACGCAGATCCCTTTTAAAATTGTCCTTAGAATCATCATAGCATTCTTCAAACTTCTAAATACGCCAAATAAAGCCTATCAGACGTTTGGGAACACGAGCCTCATTGTGCAGACAGGGAGAGCAGGTGAGCAGCATTGTGTTCTCACCTCCACTAGGCTTTTGTCTTTTCACTCAATCTCAAGTCACATGATCCGCTGAGAGTTTGTCAATTGTCAGGTTTTGTGAGGAGACTGGCAGTAGGTCAGAGGACGTAAGAAA
>NC_087165.1:22313511-22368511 GCF_035594125.1 Scylla paramamosain
AGAGAGAGAGAGAGAGAGAGAGAGAGAGAGAGCGTTAATACTAAATCAATTTCTACAAAATAAAAAGGCACAGGGAAACTCGAAAAGTATGGATTGGAGGAAAAGGGAATAGAGAGGAGGAGGAAGAGGAGGAGGAGGAGGAGGAGGAGGAGGAAGAGAAGGAGGAGGAGGAGGAAGAAGAAGAAGGAGAAAAGGATACAAGTAGTAGTAGTAGTAGTAGTAGTAGTAGCAGGATTACGAGGAGGAGGAGGAGGAGGAGGAGAAGGAGGAGGAGGAGGAGGAGGAGGAGGAGGAGGAGGAGGACGGAAAATCTAAAAAATGGGAAAACCAGACGGAAACAAACACGAATGCACAGAGAGAGAGAGAGAGAGAGAGAGAGAGAGAGAGAGAGAGAGAGAGAGAGAGAGAGAGAGAGAGAGAGAGAGCCCACCTAAGCCTGACCATTTTTCGCCTGTTAGCCACCAACCACCAGTGGTCCTAACTGAGATGGCGGCTGGGGGCAGGGGCGGCGAGGGTAGAGAGAGAGAGAGAGAGAGAGAGAGAGAGAGAGAGAGAGAGAGAGAGAGAGAGAGAGAGAGAGTAATGGACACTTAAAAAACATTAAAGTAAATAAATAAAACGAGGACTTTCACCACGGCAGCTTATCTATATATATACACACGGCCTGACCTTGATCTAAAACCAATACATCAAAAACGGTACAGTATCAATTCTTCGTAAGACTTATTTCCTCTCTCTCTCTCTCTCTCTCTCTCTCTCTCTCTCTCTCTCTCTCTCTCTCTCTCTCTGGCTTCAACTTTCTCAGAATCGCTTAAGAAAAATATCTACTAAACTATAACCCTTTTTTTTTCCGACTCCTGTTAATTAAATGCCTGGCACTTGGTTCTTTATTCCCTGTAGGCCACATCTCTCTCTCTCTCTCTCTCCCTCTCTCTCTCTCTCTCTCTCTCTCTCTCTCTCTCTCTCTCTCTCTCTCTCTCTCTCTCTCTCTCTCTCTGATTCCTTTTCTTTTTCTTTTCCTTTGTTTCGTCTTACATTCCGTCTACTTTAATCTTTACATCCTTACTTGGTATAAATAAAGCAAGTGTTCTCTTCTTTTCTCTCTGTTTCTTCTTTCTCTTTTCTTCTTTTTCTTCTCCCTTTGTTTTATTTTTTCATCCCTTCTAATTTAATCTTCACATCGCAACGCGTGACTTGCTTGGTGTAAATAAAGTAAGTTTTTTTCTTTTCCTTTCTTTCGTTTTCTTTTTTCTTTCCATTTGTTTCTCTTTTTTCCCTTTCCTTTCCCTTTCATTCCCTCTGTTCCTTTATCTATCTCTTCTACTTTAACCTTCACATCCCGGGCCGTGATTTCCGTGGTGCAAATAAAGTCATCATTCTTTTCTTTTCCTTTTTCTTTTTCTTTTCTTTTTTTCTTTCCATTTCACCTCCCTTTGTACCTATTCATCCCTTCTACTTAAACCTTCACATCCCAGGCAGTGATTTGCGCGGTCCTCGGAGTCCCCATCTTGGAAGGGGACCACAAATGTCCCCAGGTTGGATTGCTCTTCTGGTATCGACCCTAAGTGTTTTGACACTCCCCTCAACTTTTTCTTCTTTAACTTCTGCAACATTCGCGGTCTTAGATCTAATTTTCAGTCCGTAGAACACCACCTCTCCTTTACTGAACCTCATCTTCTTTTCCTCACTGAAACACAGGTGTCTGAGGCAACTGACAGTAGCCCCTTTTCTGTTCCTTTCTCCATTCTTGGAAATTTCAATGTTCACCACCAGCTTTGGTTTTCCTCTCCCTTCACTGACCATCCTAGAGCAATTGGTGCAACACTCAACTCGTATTCCTGACCGTCTTGGAGATACGCCCAACATTCTTGTCCGTTTCCTAATCTCTAATTCTTCTGCTTATGCTGTCACCCTCTCTTCTCCGTTGGGCTCCTCCGATCACAATCTCATATCTGTATCTTGTCCTATCGCTTTAATCCCTCCCCAGGATTCCCCTAAGCGGAGGTGCCGCTGGCGTTTTGCCTCTGCTAGTTGGGGGGACATGAGGAGGTGTTTTGCTGATTTTCCTTGGAATGACTACTGCTTCCGTGTCAGAGATCCCTCTGTGTGCTGGTGTACATTCCAAACTTTGCTTTAACACAGTCTGTTCTCGTGCTATACATGATAGAGAGGTGGCCCACACAAGGTACTTGAGCCTTCCATCACCAAAATCTCATGCACTTTATATTTCTACCCGGAACCATGCTACATCTGTTCTCCAACAAGTCAAAAAACTCCTTCATTAATAGAAAGTGTCAAAATCTTTCAAGATCTAACTCTCCTCGTGACTTCTCTTTTTAAAAATTTTGATGAAACTTGCTGTTGCCCTAGACATATCAAAAGCTTTAGATAGAGTCTGAAACTCTGAAACTCCCTGCCTGCTTCTGTATTTCCATCTTCCTATGACTTGAAATCCTTCAAGAGGGAGATTTCAAGACACTTATCCTTCAATTTTTGACTACCGCTTTGGACAATGTTCGGGGGACCGGCATCTCAGTGGGCCTTTTTTCATTGGATTTTTGTTGCCCTTGACCGGTGCCCCTCCTACATAAAAAAAAAAAAAAAAAGGAACATTACACTAAATATTTCACTCCCTTCTTATTTCATCCAAAAACTACAACTATTTCCAGGAGGCGAGCGACGAGCTGGTGCACTTAAGGGTGAGCTGAGGGCGTACAGCGGGTGCACGGCGAGGCTGTGGCTGAAATACTCCAATTACTCGTATCTAACGGCGCGGCGGGGATGGAAATAGAAATTGGGTCCGCATCAGAGAGAGAGAGAGAGAGAGAGAGAGAGAGAGAGAGAGAGAGAGAGAGAGAGAGAGAGATGGGGAGGGAGGAAGTGGGGGGAGGAGCGGAGGACAACATTGATGCGGCTTACACAACGTGACATGACTCATCACCACCATCCCGCCTGAGTCGTGACCACAATAAGTGCGAGACGGCGAGGGTGAGGGACGGGTTGTGCAGGGGAGGGGGCAGACAGGCGATGCCGCGGCCGGTGAGACCGAGGAGGAGCAGATGAAAGGAGCCGTGATGAGAATACAGGGCACACACAATAAGGTCTATATTCGTGAAAGATTTCTCCATCTTCTTCGACAACTTACAAAAGATCTGAGTGAAAGAAAGTTGTGATTTTTGAATGCTTTCGTGATTCCGGGTATACTGTTCAACTACAAAGATCTGTGAAAAAAAAAAACGAAAAAAAAAAACTATTGATTGATTTGAAAGAGAATGCGCCACAACATCGTGGACATATGGCGCCACTACGAAAAAAAAAATGAAATAAATAAAACTGGGCAGAGAAAGAAAAGAAAAAAAAATGGTGAAAAACAGTATAAAATAACAGTGACAGTAATAACAAAACAGTGATAGATAAACACACACTAATGCAAAGGAACACCCAGAAAAGATGAAAGGCAACGACGAACTGATACAATATACCACAACTGGAAATAACGTACATAGAAGAAACTGGATACTTTAGGAAGGAACAGTGGATGAATGACAGACGATAATCTCTAATCTGGGAGCACAAGTAAGAAATAAGAACCCAACTGATCATTTACGTATCCCTGGAAAATAGTTTTGACAAAATCCCAAAATCCCAGTGTTTATGAATACATCCCTAAGGGACACGAATTAAAACCTGCATTCGGGTAGCGAGGGAAACACTGACAGCCAGAAGTGTATTGTCTCCTCGGGATAATGGTACGTATGGAAGTGGATGGGAAGAAAAAGACGAGGCAGGCCACAGAAGAGATAGAGTACATAACTGATTTGAGAGAAAGAGGGTTGAGTGAAGAGGAGGCAGAAGACAGAACCTTATGGAAAGACTAGTGACGAATCGCGACCCAATATGAACATAGAGAGACTGCAGAAGAAGACTTGACCTCTCATATGTGAATCCTGGAGCCAGAGACAAGGTTAAGGACAAGGAGACCTGTCGTGACCCGAGCTTCGATTTGAATTTGCATTGATGTAAATAATGCCGCAAGAAGCAAGGGAAGATAGTATGGAGAAACAGCAGGAAGATGATAAAGTTGCCACATGAGGGTTATTTCCCCGAGAAGATCCACACTTTCGTCTGACAACTGACATGATGCCACGCTGCACGCCACACCTCGCACGTCAGCGCTGCCGCCACCTGCCGATTTCACAGATAAGAATATTCGAGGTTGTAATGCATTGCTCACCGTGCTTAGACTGGTATAATACGTCCAGAAAGCACGCAAGACACACTGCGGGTAATGGACCGTGATTCACTGAATACACAAGCAGCGTAAACAAAATCTTATATGGCGGGTTTCGTGCCTATTTTCTTGGGTCTTGATGCAACAAACAAGTGCTATTGAACTTGAGTGCGTACAGTATGCGAAGGGTGTGTGGGAGGCCTCACCCATGCGTCAGTGAATCGCTCTTTACATGAAAAGTACAAGTATTGCAGGTTGTTTCGAAGCACTGGCAGTTATAGCAGCCCAAGTGAAGCTCCCCATCTCACACGTTCTGAAGCTGAGCACATCTAAAGAAATAAAGACATTCCTCACTACACCAATAGATTTAAAGTCACTTTGAAGTGTGACGAAGTGGTTTAGAACTTTGAGCAGTGAGCACCGCGCAGTATATCATTCTGGAATACACTGCAAACATATCTATTGCTCGCTCTCTGATTTAAATGAAGGTAATGTACGTAGAATGTAATCTACGTAGAATTTTTCACATAAGCATTGATCACACGAAATTGTGTGTGTGTGTGTGTGTGTGTGTGTGTGTGTGTGTGTGTGTGTGTGTGTGTGTGTGTGCGCAATGTGGCAGTGATGGTGGCCTGCCTGCATGGTGATGGAGGCGCAGGTGATAAAGATGCAAACCATCCCCAGCGTGGCCTGACACCCGCTCTCCGGAGTGCCTGGCGTCAGCAGCAATGTGTGTAGTTCCCCTTTGAGGCGGCGTGCCGAGCCTCCACGCCGCTCGTCTCCACACCATTAGGTGGGTCAGGTTGTAAAATCCGCATCCCGGTGTCAGGTTTCGGGGTTTGGAGGCGAGGCAGAGGAAGGGAGGAAGAGTGCCAAGACAGGGAGGGCGAGGCGTCGACCCAGGGAAACTCTCAGGCTCTGCTTCCCAACAACATCTTTGATAAATATTTTTCTTCACATATTATTAGGGGAACATACTTTCCTTCATCCTTGGCACAGTAAATAGTGATTCTGCTCTGTAGCTTGTGTGCGGATTGCAGGGCTGTCATGATACACTGGTGTTTGTTCATATGGGTTGGGAGGCAGCACCGAGACACTGAACGCTTCACCTAACAGAAAGGTTGCCCAACAAAACGTTCAGTTAGAGGACGAGCCGCTGGGAAGGGACAGCTGGGTGGTCAGGCCGCCACCCCTTGCCACTCTTTTGTTACTTAATTACGTATGGCGCCAACACTGTTGAACTCGTCCTTGGTGTGGCCGACGCAGAGTACGGCGCCCTGCCCTCCCTCTCACGGACCCACGCTTTTTACCGGAAGACAAAATGCATACAGCCATTCGGAGTGCATTTTCGGAAAAATGTCACATTGACGACGAGCTAGGAAAAGTGAGTGCAACTTGCCCTTTTGCGTCTAAAGGTCATTGGTGAGCCGCTGTGTGTGTGTGTGTGTGTGTGTGTGTGTGTGTGTGTGTGTGTGTGTACGCGCGTGAAGTGAATGACTGCCCACTGCCACACTGATACATTTGTTGCTTTTTGGTCTTTGGTGAGGCAAACGTCAAATACATAACAGTTTTTTTTTTTTTTTTTCACCTATGAGTGAGCCCGTTGTTCACGGCTCGCTCGTTCCTGCAGTCCGAATCATGGTAAATGCCACTGCCAGAGGAGAGGCAGGTGTGGCAAGGGTACCAAGCACTCTGTTAAAGAAAAGAAGGGAAGGGAAATAAAAGTTTACTGAATACACGCCAATAAATCAATATCTAACTTTCTCTGTACTTTTTGGTGGTTGTGACCCTGAAACAAGTTAACTAATGATTGCTAACTTTTTTTTTTCGAACACAAATCTTGAGTCGGCTAAAAGTTAAAGATGGCTTTTTATAACGTGACTTTCCTCCACACAGTGACTGGCGTGGGGGCGCCGTCAATAAGGTTCTGCGGAACAGTTGAGGACACTCGAGGCCGGACGAGACGATGCCTGCCGCCGCCTCACGCTACCCGCCCGCCACTACTGCTACTATTCCCCTCCCCCCCTCTTCACCTGCCTATCTCCAAGTGACGCACATCAAGTGTATGTACTTCGTGTATCGTGTGAGAAGAGTAAACTGTGCTGAAGTCTTTAGTCAGCACTTCAGAGTTTCTATGGAAAATTAATATTGTTTGTTGTTACGCGTACCATTTACAGTCTCCCTCTTCCTCTCTGTATTGATTTATGAATTAGAGTTGGCTGGTATATGTATGTATAGTTCCCGCTGCAAAGTAATAATCATTGTCAGTTCATCTAGCAACAATTTTATACGGAGACCCCCCCTCTCTCTCTCTCTCTCTCTCTCTCTCTCTCTCTCTCTCTCTCTCTCTCTCTCTCTCTCTCTCTCTCTCTCTCTCTCTCTTTCCCTAATCTTTATAATCTTCCTTTTTGTTGCTTTGTAAAGAACTGTCTGTCTGGAGTTGTTTCACTGAGCTACTTGTCTCTCGCTGCCACATGAAGGCGCATAACCAGCCTGACAGCGTGTGCCGCCTTCCTTAAAAGTGACGCGGTCTGACACCACTGCCTCAACTCAGTGGCGTGACCAGCGGCAGCCGAGGAAATAGTGGAGGCCCTCAGGGTCTGGCCAAAGTAAACAAACAGTCCCCGACCCACATGTGGTTCATCCCGTGTGTGAGCCGTGAGGGTTAGAATGGAGAGGCAGGGCGCGCGGCCGCTAACCCAATGGAAAAATAAGGTTTAGAAGTCGAGTAACAACACACTCTCGTCCCCTGTGCTTAGAGTTTTCTTCGGTCTGAAGTCTTTGATGCGCCGAGACTCTATCACTTGTCAGGTTTTGTAAGGAGACCGTGAGCAGATCAGGGGACTCCAGGCTGCGGGAAAACGCAAAGGACAGTGGAAGTGAATGCAGCAGCAGGTTACTTGACTTTTGACAACGACTATACGACTGCAGACATTGCAGTTCACACTCATGAAAAGTGTACAGCATCCATCAAACGTCTGGTCACTTCATGACACTTGCGCTGAAGCCTCCGTTACCGCTGAGCCTCACACACACGAGTACGCCACGCACACCTCGCCCCGACACGGCCCCCGCATCACCGACCTCACTAATGGAGCGACAAATTACCTGACATTCCAACCTGCGAGTGATAAATCTGACTGTCGTGAATTGGAGTTACGGGGGAAAGTTGTGATTAAAAGTTATCAGTCATATTGCGCTCCTGTGTGATGCAATTAGGCAGCGGTTCCAGGCGCGGGTCGGGCAAAGCAGCACCGATGAGTGGGAGGGGCGACACTACGACAGCTGCTGGGACGAGGGGAAGAAGGGGATGAGGGGACAAGGAGAGAGAGTTCCAAACGAGGATCAGTGTAACAATCGGCAAAGGGGGAAGACCGCGGTGGAGAGGGGCGAGGGGACATGCGAGTTACATGAGCGAGGCAGCGAGTGGGAGGAATGGTAAGGGTGAGGGGACGCGGGTTACATGGGAGAGGCGGCAGGTGGGACGTGCGGGAGGGGAGAGAGGACACGCGGCTCTTACATGGGAGAGCGAGCAGGTGAGGGGACGAGGGAGGCAATACAGGGAGAGGAAGGGAAAGGTAGAATAGAACAAGGCAACGCTTCAGAGAGAGAGAGAGAGAGAGAGAGAGAGAGAGAGAGAGAGAGAGAAAGAGAGAGAGAGAGAGAGAGAGAGAGAGAGAATCCATAAATAATGTTTTGTTTCCACTATAGAGTATGTACGTCGCTATTGTATGTTGCTGATGCTTCAGGACGCTTGTTTGAGTGAAGGAAAAGCAGGGTAAGAGTGTGACAGGTGGCTGGGCGTCCCTCCCTCCTGTGCGACGCGTGAGAACGGCTGGGCGCCCGCCAACCCGCTACACGCTCCTCACCAAAAAGATGTTTCCAATATTTCACCAGTGAAGTGAGCCGCTGGTTATGCTGCCATCATGCCATTCACCACAGGCTGGCTTGACGCTGTGGTCTCCAAGCCGCTGGAGTGCCGGGTTATGTAATACTAAACAATATATATTTAGATCTAGTCAGTACATTACAGTCCAGGCGTGAGTGTGTGCACGGCCATGCAGGTAACACTCACCTGGTGGGCGGTGCCAGGTGAGGCGCCGCTGCTGCCTTCCGTAGCCCCGCACTTTGAGTCCTCACGTCTAACCTCAGCGTCTATCAGGTAGCTAATCTCCCTCTGATTTTTATTTTAGCGGCAGCTGGGCTTTCAGTGTGCTGTGTCATATCAGTTCATTATTGAATTCGTTAAACAACACATTTCTTGGAGGAACACAACCTCATTCATTCCTCTGTCATGGAGCAACAAACAATGATTCACACTGATTTTCTCAAGTTGAAGCAAACTTTATAGTTTTCGTCAAGAGCAGCGGCCTGACAATGCCGTGTCCGACACACACAAACATGAGTCAGCCTCGTACCAGGCCTGCCTACACCAGTCACTCCATGAACACGAACAGCAGCACCCTCACAGCGGCGCACCCACCACAGCTTCACGACAACCGCACGAAGCCACGAGGGAAGGACACGACAGGCAGCGTCACCACCACGCCGGGTCTCCTGCAGGACACTAGCGCGAGAGAGCGTTGGTGCCTGGCGTGGCGTCCAGTTGTGAACTGAGCGCCACGATCGATGGCAACTGTGCGGAGCTGCCTCCTGGCTCCCCCGTCCTAAATGTTCTTTTTATTTGCAACAACTTTAAAGAACCACCTACAGTGACAGTTGGTAGCGATGCTTGTGAGAAACCAGAATATGTTCTCGTGTCACTCACGGTCAGATTCACAGTACAGTCCGCTGCTCCCCGGCGCGCTACTGCGGTACAGGAAGGCTTCCCTCTTTGTTTATTGCTAATGAGTCCGGAATCTTCTTGGCATTGAGGTTGCTTGTTACGACACGCGAATTTACTGTTGTAGCCAAAGCCCTCCGCCCCCCACAGCTCAGAGGCGTTGCGCCCTGTCTTCCCTTGTAGTTACACGAATTGCGTCCCTGACGGCACTTTTGGAAGGGAGTCTGTGAGGCTCTCAGGATTAGGATGCTTTGTGTATCATATGAGCTTTATCATACCACAGAAATATAGTTATGGTCTAAGAAATGTGTTAAATTTTTGGCATCACTTAAAAAGAGATCTTGACATCATATAATCACAAATTTATATAACAATTGTGTGTGTGTGTGTGTGTGTGTGTGTGTGTGTGTGTGTGTGTGTATATATATATATATATATATATATATATATATATATATATATATATATATATATATATATATATATATATATATAGAGAGAGAGAGAGAGAGAGAGAGAGAGAGAGAGAGAGAGAGAGAGAGAGAGAGAGAGAGAGAGAGAGAGAGAGAGAGAGAGAGAGAGAGAGAGAGAGAGAGAGAGAGAGAGAGAGAGAGAGAGAGAGAGAGAGAGAGAGAGAGAGAGAGAGAGAGAGAGAGAGAGAGAGAAAACTGTCTGTCTGTGTGTGGGTGTGTCCGCTTTTCACAAAAAAAAAAAAAAAAATAATTGAACTGGTTGTGATGAAATTTGGTGGAGGCTCCACCTTGATCCGGGGAGTGGCATAGGTTGTCTTTACTTCCAACCCAAAACCGTTAGATTATTCAAGCAAATGTCACCGTAACACATTGTTGATGGTGGCGCCAGGTATATCGTAATACATTGTTGATGGTGGCGCCAGGTATATCGTAACACATTGTTGATGGTGGCGCCAAGCATTCATTGTTAGCTTGGATTTTTGGTGGGGAGAAGTATAAATGGAGCATTCATTGCCAGCTTGGGGTTTGATCCCATCAACTTAACGATTCCTCCAGTATGTGGTCAGACTTTCTGTGATACAGAGGTCTCCAAGAATTCATCTTTCAGGTAAAGTAAACTTTGTTTGGCTAATAGCTTTGCCGAACAAACGACTGACTTAAGGTGATTAACCGTGCTTTGGAGCCAAATTATATATATATATATATATATATATATATATATATATATATATATATATATATATATATATATATATATATATATATATATATATATATATATATATATATATATATATATATATATATATATATATATATATACACACACACACACACACACACACACACACACACACACACACACACACACACACACACCAATTTCTTGCATCTCTTGCTATCTTCTATCGCTACTTTCATGCCAACTGCATACTTCCTCTCCTGCGGCCTCGCTGCAAAAGACTTTCTTCTTTCTCTCATCCCTATTCTGACGACCTCTCTAATGCAAGAGTTAACCAGTATTCTCAGTCATTCATCCCTTTCTCTGGTAAAATATGGAACTCCCTGCCTGCTTCTGTATATCCACCTTCTTATGACGAACTCTCAAGACTTTCAAGACACTTATTCTGTAATTTTTGACTACCGTTTTCGACTCAGTTCGGGGATCGGCACCTCATTGAGCCTTATTTCATTGCAGTTTTGTTGCCCTTGGCCGGCGCCCATCTTGCCGTTTTTACAGTGGCTACAAATGCATCAGCTGGCAGTACAGTCTCACTCTGGCTCCTGCGTGTGGCGCAGAGTGGAGTGACTTCCACCAGAAGCATTTCCCGCCGTGCCTTCCTGCCATGAATGGGAGCTGCACCCACTACCACTCCACGAGGCCACCACAGGGATTGGGGAAGTATGTAATTCTGCTGAAAACATTACATTGGTGCCACAAGATCACATCACCGTTGTATGACTTTTCACTGACCACCAAAGGGGCGGCAGGATAAAGTCGCTACGCCCCGCATGCGTGTGAGGCCGCGGTGGCGTGGACCCTTTGTCTCACCACCGTGGTAATGGGGTCCCGGTGGGTTTTCCCCAAACACTGCTCTATATTGATCCGTTTGCGAAGCAGGAATGCAAAGTGCCGACACAACTAACTGCCCTCGCCCTCTATTAAACACACACTTACCGCCAGTTACAGTCAGCTGCTGTGCGTAATAACGTGTCGACATTCTAATCAACGCACCATGGAACATAAGAAAATAAATGAATCTCTCTCTCTCTCTCTCTCTCTCTCTCTCTCTCTCTCTCTCTCTCTCTCTCTCTCTCTCTCTCTCTCTCACACCACAAGAACTTTTAACCACATTCAGATAATGAAATCCTTAAAATATCTCAACTTAGCGGGCACAGTCTAGTAATGATGACCAAACACTCAAAGTTAACACAATTTCGAACAACTTTGAATAAAACGAATGATGGAAGGTTACTTCATATGATGCTATCTCTTCTTGCAGGGATGTATTAACCCAGGGAGGGATGCCAAGGGTGAGGACAAAGGCAGATGGGTTAGTCGGGGGATGACAGGGCCAAGGACACAAAGATGGGGTGATAGGTGTAAGGATAGAAGCGATAGATGGGTTAGTGAGAGGTGACAAGTATGATAACAGAAGTAAGACAGGTGGCAGGGATAACAAGGGTGAAGGGACGCGCGGCAAGCCAGGAAGAGCGAGCAGGTGAGAAGACAAAGGGGTTCAGTCAAATAAGATTCAAGTGCAGTCTTCGCTGTACCTTGATAATGTGATATATAGCAAAAGAATCAGGCGGGGCGGGGCGGGGCTTGGGTCAAAGGATACATGACTGCTATCATTTACGAAAGGGAAGCAATGGAAAGTGAGAATAAGAGAAGAGAAATGAAAGGAGAGTATGGGCCGTATTCTGAAACGGTTTGCTCTCATCACGACTATTTTCAAGAGAGTTTATCCTGTTAATAATATAGAAATCTTATTAATCTGTCGCTAAAACTGTAAATACACCTTTAAAAACCCGTACAACTTTAATTAGAATCTTTGAAAACTAAGTGGGGTGCGGTGCAGAGGCGTTTCAGTCTATGACCTATGTATTATAAACGGAAGGTTGAAATCTTAGTCTAGACTCGCACCATCAGAAAATCACTGACCATGATATAACTAATAACGCTGTGCATCTAAACACATCTACTTGCAAAAGAAAATAAGCAGTTTGTTGTTTGCGCGTGTGTTCATTGGGAAAAAAAAAAGTATTCGTTCGTAATGCCAAGCGAACGGTATTTCAACATAGAGTGGTTCTTTTCTTTTTCTTTTTTTTTCTTTTTTTTTTTCAAACTCCATTCTGCCTCATGACTTACAATATGAACCCCGCTAAAAATATCTGTAATAAATTGTCTCCTTCACTTCTCCCTCCTTTGTTTCATCCAGATGGTACCACTGCTATCACCTTTATCACTAAAGCTGAACTCTTCCCTCAAACCTTGGTTAAAATTCCGCAATACGTGATGTTTATAACGATTTATTTTGTTCATTTTTTTTTTTTTTTTTTACTTTTTCTACCGGACTACATTTTCTATGACCTCCGTAGCTGACACTCGGAACCATGACGTCAGAATAATGGTTGTGCGGTTCTTATCGTCTTCAAAACAATGTCATCCTCGCTCACATTCCGCAAACTCTCTCTCTCTCTCTCTCTCTCTCTCTCTCTCTCTCTCTCTCTCTCTCTCTCTCTCTCTCTCTCTCTCTCTCTCCATACCAATCAAGTCCTGCATTCCCTTCTCACCGGACGTGCGAGAGTGCTTACATTCCACCCGTCCATGAGAAATGAAGCCGCTTTGACTCTCTTCTTGTGAAGGCCTATCTACGGCATGAATTCCTAGCTGCTCTTGTCTCTTATCAAAAGTAAGTAAAAAAAATATGTAAATCTAATTAAACCACGAAAACACTTTTTAATCAAAACTCCAATAACCTCCACTAGAGCCTCTCAGAGCAGTCGAGATCAGCAAACTCCGAAATATTTGAGTCCACGTTCTTCACTTGAAGGTTTGAGTGCTATGGATAGTGGTAATATTCTGGCTTTAATAAGTAAATCGTGGGCAAAAATGAATGAATAAATAAATTAATTAATCTTAGAAAAACAGTAATGGGCTACAAAACCTAAATAAATAAAAAATACATATAGAAGTGGGACCTCATGTTCCTCCTTAACGAAGAAAGCAGGAAAGTCTCGAAAAATATAACGCTAATTAACTTCCCAGGCAGTCTTCATATATCCTTTACAGAACCGACGTCAGGCGAAAGCAGAGCAACAGTCAGACAGATTACTGATCCTCCCAGTCCTCTTATATTTATTAATTTCCATATTAACCTTCTGTATGGTACTTTATCAAATGCTTTTTTTTTTTTAGGTTCAAGTATATGCAGTCAGCCCATCCATCTTTCTCTTGCCTTATGTCCATCACTCTTGAGTAGTGTATCAAATTTGTTATACTATATCTTTCTCTTTATCCAAATTCTCTCTCTGTTATCATATTGCTGTCTTCCAGGTATTTCATCCAACTGTCCTTGATTTTTTTTTTTTACAAATCTTTGCTACCACACTTGTCAGTGATACTGGTCTGTAGTTTAATGGGTCTTCTTTACTTCCAGCCTTGTCTGAAACTCCATAGAAATCTTGAGAGAGAGAGAGAGAGAGAGAGAGAGAGAGAGAGAGAGAGAGAGAGAGAGAGAGAGAGAGAGAGAGAGAGAGAGAGAGAGAGAGTGTGTGTGTGTGTGTGTGTATATATATATATATATATATATATATATATATATATATATATATATATATATATATATATATATATATATATATATATATATATATATATATATATATATATATATATATAATCAACCAAGTAGCAAGCTATCTTCCTATGTATGTTGGGTTGGATAAACACAGCGGCTAGTGGGCCGATACCTTTGGTCAAGGTAGAGATCAAGACATGCCAGTCCTCGCCACCACAACAAACGTTTAAAGCATGTCGGCGGTGAGACCATTTTAACTGTTTGTAGCATTAGCACATACGAAAATAAGCAAGCTGAAAAAGGCCAGTAAACTTATGAAAGTCTCTTAAAATCTAACATCACCATCATTCATAAATTAACCCAACCTCCTCTTGAAATTATCAATATACACCTGTCATTTTTCTGTGGCGTGAGTAACGCTCATTATCTGATTCTACATTTTATCCCTGATGCTTTTTTTACGTCCGTATTTTTCAATTCTTAACAAATTGTACATGTTCAAAATCGTTCTCGGTCTAAATGAACGATTTTTATAGGTTAAATATCAAGAAGTTGACCCGTTTCAAGCTTGCCGTTGTTGATCTGGCAAACTTTTGAATGTTTACCTTTTATTGTGGCTTTACTCGTCTCCTCACATAATGACCAACTAGAAAGGGAGCACGTTTTCCCAGTCAGATACAGGATATGATGTACTGAACCAGCATACAGGCAAACTGTAAAGATAGGTATTCACATCTAGTACTATATAGTAAACAAACTGAATTAATTACCAGAACATACAATGAATGCTACATTTACAGTAGCATTCAAAAACATATATGACAATTAAATTCTGATGGATATGGGATAGGTAATAGGATCCGTGCAGGTCATGCATGAATCCTGTTTGCATTTCATTGGTAAATCTTTACTCTGGTAATTATGGCAGAAACCTCTGTGAATGTGGAGACACTATTTTTTCAGGCCAGTAATTGATGCTTATCTTATGGAAATCCCTTTATATTCCAGAAATTGGTTAGAAGCTTTGAACTGTTTTCTTAGTTTATTTATTTATTTATTTTGTTTATAGATGTTTAAAAATCTTCCTGTTGAGGATAGATTAAAAAACTTTAGATAGGCAGGAAATTAAAGCAATAGGATGGTAGTTTCAGGAACAGGCTGAATGTAGGCAAACTTCCAGCAAAAAGGAAAGGTAGATGTTGACAGACAAAGGTAGATATTGACAGAATTACTGACAGACACTGTCTTGTTACTGTCAAGTTTCACTACGTCATTCAAACAATAAGTGCATTTGTCTCTGCACAGCAGCAGCAGCAACAACAGCAGCAGCAGCACCATCACCAACAGCAGCAGCAGTCTGGTGGAGAAAGGAGAGAAGGAGGGGCTCGAGATGGGGAACAAAAAGATAAGAAGAGGAAGGAGTCCATCCTTGACCTCAGCAAGTACTTGGACAAAGCCATCAGGGTTAAATTCTCCGGAGGACGAGAGGCCTCAGGAATTCTGAAGGGCTTTGACCAGCTGCTAAACCTGGTGCTGGACAACACCATTGAGTACCTTAGAGGTGTGACATCACAGTTAGTGCATTGATATGAAGTCTAGCATTGTAATCTTGAAATGATTTATATATATATAAATAAAGTAAATACTGAAAATCTTGTGGCAAGTTTACAGGCAAATAATTTATTACATAAACTGTTTATAAATATATGTATACATGACCATCAAATTTTATCATTGTAGTTATGTAATGAAGGTTGTGTACATCTAGTAAATAAACTATCTTACCATTTTTTATAGAAAATATAGAGGCCTTCACTTCATCTGTTTCTTTGTTGTGCTGGTAGTGCTCCAGTTTTATTGTTCATTGGTCAAAATAAAGATTATTATTGATTCATGAATAATTAAGATAGAGTTTTAAGTACAAAAATTTTGCTTAAAGTTATAGTAAGGTTACTAGCTAGGTTTAATGCTATTGGCTCTTGTTCACCAGATCCTGACGATCCATATAAGCTGACTGAGGACACTAAGGAGCGTGGTTTGGTGGTGTGCCGAGGCACGGCAGTGGTACTGATTTGCCCCATGGATGGCTGTGAGGCCATTGCTAACCCTTTCATTCAGCAGGACACATAATCATTCATCCAGCAAGTGATTGGTGGAGGTGTATTGTGAGGTATAAGCTCTCACATCACAAAGTGTGTGGCTGCCATACAGTTGTAATGAAGCTATTAAATAAATTTTGATTTAGGATCTTTTTCTTGGTTATTGAACACATTAAGTTGTGTCTATTTTCAGTATGAAATGTATCTTTTTTATATGTCAGCTGAACTTAATATACAGGATGATTTCAAGTATGATGGTATGATGTGATAAATTTGACAATTGTGTTGTGGTGTGAACTTGTATGAAAATTAAGAATTTCAGACCGCAGATATGTGATGGTACTTATTAACCTTATTATAGGAGTGTACTATAAGAGTTGGTCTGCCATTGTGCTGTGGTGCTATGTGTACTTTGGTGGTCAAGGAATCCTCAGGTGCAGATTTTAATCCTAGCTACAGTCTGAAGTAAAGAAAAGCATCCATTTAGGATAACTGATCCCAAATGCTAAGAGCAAAGCTTTTTTGCTAGGGCATCATTTTAGTCCTAATAGACTATGAACTGGACATATATATATATATATATATATATATATATATATATATATATATATATATATATATATATATATATATATATATATATATATATATGTTTGGCTTGTTTGCAGTTGTAAATTTATGCTAACATTTATAGGATAACACTTCATGTAGGCATAACGGATGTAATTCATCACCATGCTAAGATGGCAAAAGACTGTATGGCTTGCACATGAAATATAGGGTGTAGCATGAGTTTCTGTGGATATTGCTAGAAGTGAAAGTACAGGTTATTCTAGGTTGAAAATGTTCTATGCACATATGCATTTTGAGGCTTTGTTTAACCATGATATGAAATTCAAGTGTGGCTGAAAGAGATACAGGCTGGGCAGGTAACCATGGTGCAGAAACACCATGTCCACATACTCCACATTACTGTAAATGTGTGGCATTGCTGGCAGTTTTTTTTTTTCCTCAGAATCATGCAATACTGTCTAAATGTAATCTGCCACTGTCTTGGCAGGAAACTACATGTGACTGACTAGCAATCAGCTGATTTGATGCTAGCCTTGCTCCTTTCCCATCCCTGTCCAGGTAGGCATGGTGTTGTGTAGCCTATTATTTTATTTCTCGCTAATTACATCCATGTTATCATTGTAATGTTTATCGGTAAATCACCTGTGTTGTTACCACTCATCTCATTATGGGATACTATAAAGCTCCACAACTTGTAGAACGTTTGACTGAATAATTCATTTTCAATAATGGACGTCCAGGCCTACACATCCCTCCAAGGTTACCTGCCCGGCCTGGCCATTGTGTCCATCACCAGGCTACATTTGAATTTCATACTATGGCTAAATAAAGCCTCAAAATGCATATGTGCATAGAATATTTTTAACTTAGATTAATTTGTACTTTTACCGTTAGCAATATCCCCCCCCCCAAAAAAAAAAAAAAGTCCCTGTATATGAAGTTTGGGGCTCAATATCAAAATGTACACTCCAAGAAGCATGGTATCCAAAGGCCTTGGATATCTGCCTTGCATGATGAAACACTGTACTACACAAGGAGGTGATAAATGATGGAACTATACTACAGGAGTATATAATTTATTTGTGCTTCAATACTGTCAATTACTAAGTGGTGAGAATCTTCTGCAAAACATTTAATTGCCCTGATATTTGTTACCAACCACATCCCTCATCAACAAGCTTTCATTAAGCAAGAGCAATGTGTTCATAGGAAACAGCTGTATCTTAAAAATAACTTTCAAATCACTGAACATAAGCAAGTCACCCTCTTTTCTTACAATTACTATTCCATAAAACCTAGAGACCCAGAAAAGGGGAAGTGAAAAATTCACATATAAAGGTACTGAAACTATTACCATGTCCCTTTAAAGTCCATAACAAATGTGATAATGATTATACAATAACACTGGCTGCTCACATAAGAGATTCTTTGACCAATGAAAACCCTTGAAAATACAACATACAATATACGAGTACATCAATATGAAAGTGCAGCATTGTTAGCTTCCTAAGCCTTTAAAGAGCTTTGTATACTGAAGATAATGTTTTTAAAACATGTTAGTACAGAAAATTCTTCATTGTAGCAGAACAACATGCAAGCCTCCCAGTTTAGATACTGATAAATTATGTTATTCATCTACTGAATTAGAAGTAATATATATACTTTAGAGGAAATATCCCTTGTACATACAATACAGAGAAAGATTATTTTGTGCTGCTGTCGTCAGCTACTGTCTCTTAACCTGCATCTTTTCCAAGCAATTTTCTTCTGGACATATTAAACCTTTGAGTGTTTATATGACACTCATTACTTCATTGGCATAATCTTGGATAATCAAAGAAAGTAAAGAGAAAACAAAAGTACAAAAAGGTTTGAGTCCTTTGATCATTCCTTTGTTGTCTGTGGTGTCTTGAAATTTATTAATTTTGGAAAGAGGCAATAGCAACCAAAGGGTTAATGTCGTTCTGTTGAGAAAATTATTCTTTGAATCTTGAAAACAAGTTTCCAATCTATGTTACCTTCAGGAGGCAAGATTTTTTGGAAATGACACTGCACTTGAGCAGCAGAGCTATTTTTAGTTTTATTTCAGCAACACTGTCCTGAGGTAGTGGTTTATGAGGTGACACAAACCTTTACTTCATTTAACTGGCTAATGTCATCCCTGAACAGCCTCCCTGTGAGATACACATCAGTCAAGATTATTAATTAACCCTTTTAACTGCTATAGTTGTCCTCTATTAATGTACAAAACATTGTAAAAAAAAAAAAATGGTTTTCATGGACACAAAATAGAAAAGCAAATCAATTTGGTCTTTTCTAGGATACAGAACCATTTAAAAGGAATAAACATAAAAATACGTATGTTCAAAATGTAGGTGATTATGGAAAAATACTGTAACAATTAATTCCTGTTTTTCACTAATGACAAAAGATGTCCACACAGTCAACATCATCAGCAGCAACACCTGAGCTGGTTAATCAAACTGCTGCCGGAATACACTAATTCTGAAATGCTTTGGGCTCTAACAAGGACTATTTTCAAAGGCCTCAGAGATGAATAGTTGAGTTCTCATGGGTGTCTTTTTCCACTGGCAATGCAGAATCCTTAGCAGAATATTGCAGGAATCATGAAAACATAAGATTCTGAAATGTTAGATTATGGTCCTAACAACCTTCTAATGTACTACAAACTTCTTACTGTTTTGATTTACCATTTTTTAATATTTTGATTTATACATAGGAATAGTTCAACTTTATAACAATACATACTGGAATTGTTTTGGATAATGCACACAAGTACATAGATAAAAAAAAAAATTACAACAGTATCTTAAGAGTAGAAACATTGCAGTAAACAATATATATTCAAGGCTGAAATCACCTTTAATCTTCATCAAAACAATCATCACAATCATAAATTTCTATGATATAGCATTTTAATAAAAGAAAAAAAAAATCTACATTCTATCTCTAGTTAATTTAATCAGTAAAAAAATCTAGCAATTACAAAAATATTGACATGTTACATAAATCACTGGAATGGAATGAAAGGCACAAACACACACTTAGTACTCCCTCAATCTGTGCCTTGAGAGAGAGAGAGAGAGAGAGAGAGAGAGAGAGAGAGAGAGAGAGAGAGAGAGAGAGAGAGAGAGAGAGAGAGAGAGAGAGAGAGAGAGAGAGAGAGAGAGAGAGAGAGAGAGAGAGAGAGAGAGAGAGAGAGAGAGAGAGAGAGAGAGAGAGAGAGAGAGAGAGAGAGAGACAGAAAGACAGAGAGACAGAGAGACAGAAAGACAGAGAGACAGAAAGACAGAGGACAGAGAGACAGAGACAGAGAGACAGAGAGACAGAGACAGAGACAGAGAGACAGAGACAGAGACAGAGACAGAGGCAGAGACAGAGAGACAGACAGAGACAGAGACAGAGACAGAGACAGAGACAGAGACAGAGACAGAGAGAGACAGAGACAGAGAGACAGAGAGAGAGACAGAGACAGAGAGAGAGAGAGATTAGTCAAGCTATGAATCTACAAAGATCACCTGCCCTTAAAATCTTCCATCAGTGTACCAGCAGCTGTTGGCTCCATGTATCTGAACACTGAGCACTGCATTTTGGGGTGAGTTTTCAGCAGGTACACTGCATCACATGATTACTGCTTGGAGAGTATTCCATTCTTTCCCAATAAAGGTGGAAAAGATATATTCAATATCAAACAGACACAGAAAACAAACAACCTGAAGGGTGTGACACTATTTTTTTTTTCAGTGCTTGATACACGAGATTAAAACTCCTCATACAGAACTTAAAAACCTGTAAAGTCATGGTTGAATAACTTCCCATACTCATTCCATTGTTTCATGTTTTACCTCAATCTTAAGTGCTCTGATCTGCTGATGATTTCTTTATAAAACCAGTCATTTGATAGATTCTTGGCATATCAAGGAATTCAAAATTGAAGGAAAATGCAAAAACATATTGGAAGTGAGTGCAGATTACTTGACTTCCGACCATGCCTGTACAGGCAAGATGTCAAGACATTTCGCAAGTCTAAACTTTGTACATTCAGGATGTCACCTATATGAGTTTTTGTAATAAAATAAGTTACATAGCAATAACAATTATTATTATTATTTTATTTATTTATTTTTAATGAGTGTATTAACACATCCTTGCAGCCTGAGTTTCTGCTATGAAAGATTCAGAGTTACTGGTTTAATTTTATTGTGATGCCCTAGTTTGAGACATCACAGAAATGAAAAATTGATCTGAAGGAGGGATAAACTGGCTATGAGATGCTTTTGCTGGGGGATTGAAACCTTTGTCAGAACACTCACAAAAAATCCAAGTCCCCTTTGTCAGAACACTCATGAAAAGTCCAGGTCCAATAGTTTACTTATCAGACCAAAATGATCACCAAGGCCCAGACTGTCCTGTCACTAAATGAATAAAGGTTAAATCACCCTATACTCATAAAGCATAGGTGATGGGGTGGTAGTGATGCCCAATCCAGGGCCCTCAGCAAATGGAGGAATATGACCAGGTTCTTTCTCCACAACCTTCAATCTTCTCATACTTAAATAGGTACTAGTAAGAGCTGGACTAGTACCCTTTTAAAGCTGGGTGGACCTAAGAATGGACAGTCATGAGAATTTCCAATTGCATGGTGGGATTTGACCCACTGACTACCAACATTAGAGTCAGGTGTGCTACTACTTAAGCCACCAAACTTCTCAGTCTGTTTTTATCAGTCTTTAATAGTAAAACCCTCTCTAATTTGAACTTATTGGGGAAGACCTGGGTCAAAACAGCCAAAAAAGTCTGATTAATCCAGTGATTATTTTTAGCCCCTTGTGTCTTGATGGTGTGGGATGGGAGGGGGGAATGGAGGGAGGTGGGTAAGGTGGACTGTTGTGTCCTGACATTCAAGACACAACACATTCACGAAAGTCCTTCCTCTTCTCTTCTGCTTTGCTATTTAATTAAAATCTGAATGCATCATCATATCCAGGAGTAATTTTCATACTATAAGGACAAAGGTTTTATTACACAATTGTTTCTGTAATTGATGTTAATAATGATTTATTTATCAGTAAAAAGGTGAAATGAACCATAAAATTTTATAAATTGACTTATGCTTGCTGTAATTATTTACTTTTTACCCTATCAAGTTTTGAAAATAATGTTCTGGTTGCAAACCAAATTTTTCAGTCTTATGAATGAAGTGGAGAAATGTAAATATTTTTGAAGGAGGTGCACACATGGTGAGAAAGTAACACATCACTAATGCCTCTTCTGAGCAGGTTTACCAACCAGACTGTTACAAATGGGAGAAATGGAATCAATTTCCTTATATGAATGGAGAACAATATAAATATAGTAATGGCAGAATGATTCAAAGTTGTTGAAAATCCCAACAGGCCTGAAACAGCTCAAATTATTCAGAGCTCTAATCATACAGGTTTGAACTGGAAAGAATCAACAGCAACTGAAAAGCTTTCATTTATATTCTTTATCCTGCAACTCCTTATATATTTCACATGCATGTAATTCAATATTGTGGTTTCACTGAACACAGCTGTTTTCATGGCAAGTCAATAAATTTCAACTGTCACTAAAACAGATGAAAAAATTGCTCAAATATCAATAATCAATTTTGTACAATGTGTTAATGAAAACCACTCTGAGGTACTAATGGCAGTGGGACTATAATCTATCACAGAACCACTGGACATTACACTACCTTGCACTCCGAGTCTATTGTTCCCTTTTGAGGCAACATACAACAGGATTTACCTTTCACTTCCTTTCCTTTGGTCTGTTCTTGTGTAAATAAATAGCACCTCATAAGGATAGCATCTGGCAGTAATTTTGAACCCTGCTTTTGAAAGTGATATGTATTACAAGAGAGAGAGAGAGAGAGAGAGAGAGAGAGAGAGAGAGAGAGAGAGAGAGAGAGAGAGAGAGAGAGAGAGAGAGAGAGAGAGAGAGAGAGAGAGAGAGAGAGAGAGAGAGAGAGAGAGAGAGAGAGAGAGAGAGAGAGAGAGAGAGAGAGAGAGAGAGAGAGAGAGAGAGAGAGAGAGAGAGAGAGAGAGAGAGAGAGAGAGAGAGAGAAAGTTGTGAAGGATTTAATGTAGAATAAACATTCTTTTGGTTGTTGTTCCATCATGACTGAAATGAACAACTGAGTTAATTAAGTCTAGCAGAGAGCCACTACAATGCCATGGTGAATAATACCAATGATATCCCACTAAAAACCTCCCTTCCTTCATGTAACAAGTTGTCTTTGTGTAAAAAAGTAAGAGTTGATAAGAAATAAACATAACAAACTGGTCTTTCCTAACCATCACAACCCTTTAAAAGGTTCTCCACATGAACACAAATACCAAGTAAGGGAAGACTTTCATACATGGAGATCCTTAGGATTATACTATGATGGTCATCCTTGTTGGGAATCATTACTATTTGTGAGTTGGGACTAATGAGAATTTTCTTAACATTATGCTACAACAATTTATATCTGGAGATAACATCTTTAATATTAAACATGAGAGGTCAAACATACAAATTCAATAAAGTTTAGTAAAAAAGAATTGAAAATAAGCATTCATACTTACACTCATATCAGATGTACATGTGCTATGTAAAAAAAAAAGATTCAGCTCTGTTTTCCAATCTCTATTTTCTTGATAATCTGCCAAGCTGAGAAGACTAGAGAGTCAAGTATGCCAGCTACTGTGAAGGTTCCTCCAATGATTGCACATGTCTGAAAATATTGCAAGCTGCTAATCATTTTGTTCTTGAAGGTGAGCCAAGGCAACAAAAAGCAACCAGTATAAATAACAGCAGCTTTGTTTCTGAGATTTTCTTTAACAGCAAGTTCCCTTCTTTAGATTTCTAATGCATATAAAATTTCATATTCTCCAACTCCACACATGTAGTCTCATACAATTCATAGTGATAGTTCAAGAACAGGTTACCTTAGTGATGAAGGAGTAGAAGGGTTGTCTCTTCCTGAGATATTTGACTGTGATGGGGGTGAGATCATATTTGAACCACAAAGCTGGTACCACACGACCACCATGACCAAAGGAAATATAACTCTGCAAAACAAGAATTGTACAAATTTAATAATAATATGTAATGCCTACTTTAGTAGTGTAATAGAAGCACTGAGAAATTTATCTAAAGGATAGCTATGAGAAGGGACAACAAAGGATTGAATCCCTCACAGAATACACATATCATATTATTCTGCTTCACTGGAGGCTATCAATGCCTTACTTTTTTCTTAATATTACATGGAGATCCCCTTAATTGGAGCTGGCTTAGAGAAAGTGATGAAAATACATAAGAGGATATTGCTAGTCCTCTCACTCTTTGGATGGAGAGAACTGGGCTTATTTTCTTTCACACTGGCCTCCCTGTTCACATAGCAAATGGTAGCTGCAGGATGTAACCTGAGGAGTTATAATCTTGTAATCCAGGCAATCTCACCAAGACATCTTAAGCCAGTGTGACATGGTATATAGTTTAACCCTGTAATCACTGAAGGTGGCTCACAATTTGCAGTGGAAGCATGAGCTGATGATGATGATGATGATATAGCTGATCAACATATAGTTCTAAAATTAAGCAAATACTGGTTTACAAGGACCTTGAAATGAAAGATTTCACAAATAAACTTCTCTGAGAAAGATTTTCCTATGTAGTCATGTGATATGATTACACTAGGGATTCAATCATCTTCAAAAGTGTTAAATAAATATCAGAAAGGAAGCAAGATGTGAGGAGATGCACTCTCAGTGACTTACCCTGTAGGCATGTGTGTACTGGTAGGCAATAGCATCCTCATGAATGGTTGGCACAACTTTCATAACATAATCATGAGACTCCAAGGCTGAAACAAAGAGGCATTTTTTATTTATTTTTTTTCAAAACAGAAACAATTACTTTAAGGTTTCAAAAGGAAACAAAGATAGAACTCTGTGGTGTGCTGCTTTCCTAGAGTCTAGTGTTACAGATTTCTTATAAGAATTCACTGATCACACTTTTCAACTTTCTCTTACACATTCCTACTGTGAGCCATTAGAAACAACATAACTGTCACCTTCAATAATTATGATAGCTACAAACCCACTTCTATTTTAAAAGTGAGCAGATTATTTCAAAATTTCCCTTAGAGAGAGATGTATGAGTCAGAGATGATCCAGCATCAACTCAGATTTCACTTACATCACTGGAAGTCTTTATATCAATATGCAGGGGCCAGTGGAATAATAATAACAACACTTCATCCCCAATAGAGATGCATTCATAGGCACTACCTTAGTTATTATGAAATAAAACAAAATAAAATGTCTAATGAGCAACACACACAACACATCCATAGTGACTCTGTACTTACAACTATTTTTATAACTGTAAATAAAACAATAAGAGTTTTCAACTTGGACATTTAAATGTGTTGAAAGTTTAGTCAATAGCAAATTTCAAAAATTTTTACTAAACTGGATATAAAACAACAAAACACAAACAAATAACACATTTATAAATGTGTTATTTGTTGTCATGGGTCATGAACAACTGGAATAAACTGCTAAAACATATTGTGCTGCTGCCTCAGAAAACACATTTAAGAAACCATATGACTGCCATATAGAATAAATAAAAATGAGGATGGGCAACAGCATCTCACAAATCAATCTTCAATATTTATATGGGGTCTTAATGGTGTCTACTATGTGCTAGGAATTGAGTAAATCCCATGTCCTGAAATCTTACAAAAAGGACTGAACTTATCACCCAAGTGTTCAAGTTGCAGCCCTGGTAGCAACCATAACAGCTCCGTATGTCACAAAAGTAACAAAACACACACATAAGCAATTCTATACTTACAATTCCCATCAAGCTTGGAGCGTTGGTGAAGAGGATTAAATTTTCCCACAATGTCTGGGTGGCTGAGTTTCTTTCCAAACCGCAACTCATGAATTACATGAGCAAAGTCAATCTCGTCGGGTTGTCGGTCTGCTGAGTGTGTCGACACGTGGAAATTCCCTACAAGGAAAAACAATGTTTCTTTATACCTGATGATAAATGTCCTTATGACAAAAGCTGATTAATTTAAATCCTTAACCTTGCTTCATATAACATACTATATATATATATATATATATATATATATATATATATATATATATATATATATATATATATATATATATATATATATATATATATATATATTTATGTTATATGAAGCTGGCCAAGGTGAAACTCTTCAGTTAAGGACTTCAAGCATAAATTCAACAGTATTAGGTTACAACTGGCCAATAGTGACAGCATTATTACAGCAATATCTTCATATCATCAAAACTATTACACAGTAATAATTTAACACATCATTGATCAGGTATCAAGAAGTGCAAATAAGAGCATCATCACATAATGAATGCAGGAATATTTTGAGAAAAAATTCAACATTCATATTGCAAGCTCTAGTGTTTTCTCATATATTCAAAGGATAGCAATGAGGCAATACCCATACTAACAAATCTCCTAATAATTGAGATGAATTCCAAGCTCCAAGCATTCATAATTCATCATCAATAAAACAAGTGACATAAAATAGATATTTTTTAACAAGGTAGGTATATAATATTATGTATGTACTGTACATGGTAAATGCAAAGAAAACTTGTGTATTTCATGAAGAAAAGTTAAGGGCTTGACTTACCATTCTGCTTAGTGCCCAATACTGACCTGGTACCTTGTTTATGAAGAAGTTTGCTTCAAACATGCACCCTTTTTCACCAATGGGATTTTTGTTTGTGTTTTCCACAAACCCAACTTCATGACGGCCAAGGTCATCCTGAATATCCAAACCAATATCTGCAACGAGGGTTAATAACACTCATCATTTTACCAAATCTGACATATTCCTTGGGCCAGCATACTTGGTGCCATCAACTGTGGCTTAGGAATTTTGTCATTTAAGGACATATGAATAGAGTTCTTGTCCACTGATTAATCTATGTATTCCATTCTTTTAAGACTTCCTGCAATGTGAATTTACATTCCTACCAAAACCTTTATCTGTTTGTAAGATAACAGTTTACTTGTTTCTGTATAATATGGTACAGAAGATGTTCAAGTTACGAACGAGATATGTTCCAGAATGTTGTTCATGAGTTGTTTTGCTTGTAACTTGTCATCATGATTTTTCGGTACAAAAAAAAAGTATCGTATGTTCCACAAACAATGTAATGCTTACTTACTTGATACCGAGAGAGAGAGAGAGAGAGAGAGAGAGAGAGAGAGAGAGAGAGAGAGAGAGAGAGAGAGAGAGAGAGAGAGAGAGAGAGAGAGAGAGAGAGCACCTTGCTTTATGGCTGATGTGATACTTAAGTGTAGTGGCAGGCTTGAGGCTTCTGCCAAACGCAAGACTCATACATGCCAGACATACAACCTGGATTAAAACGAGATGCCTCTCTCTCTCTCTCTCTCTCTCTCTCTCTCTCTCTCTCTCTCTCTCTCTCTCTTTCAGGTTATACAGGCCTTTATTCACATAATTAATTAAGATGGCTGCTGAAAAGCATAAGAAAGGTTTGTCTGCCTATTCATGGACTTAGGAGTGGGTGTAGCCTGAGTCCAGCAGGTGTAGTCCTGAGTTATGAGATGCTCTCTCTCTCTCTCTCTCTCTCTCTCTCTCTCTCTCTCATGCACATTTTTTCCTTCCTCCCTCTTTCCTTGGATTACACAAGCCTTTATTCATACAATTTATTAAGATGGCTAGCTGAAAGCATAAGCCAGGTATGTTTTGCCTATTTGTGAACTTAATGTAATGCAGCAGGTTTTCTACACAATGCAGTGCAACCCTCCCATCTCTATGTCTTTCAGAGACTAACTGGCGGAGGTCTGTATGCTGTGGAATCTCAAGCCAAACTCACTGTAAAGTACAATGTTTTTAAATTAAATTTTAATTTTAAACTAGCATCTCAAAATAAACTGATAAAATAAAATTATTAGAATGGCACTGTTGTACACAAAAATGCAACAAGAACCAAAACTGAGGCATCACTTGAAAGTGTACTATAAGTACTAAGTGGAGAGCACCAGCACGTTAAGCATGCAATACATCAATCAATCCTCATCTCTGAAGGATACTCACATTCACACTTCAGACGGGGCAACTCCACTTTAATGTATACTGGAATTCTCTCTGTTGTCTCTCCAGGGTTATCAACATGTAATTCCTGGACACTGAAACAAAAGTAATTCTTCAAAGTTACCCAGCACATTCTTATTGCAATTCATGGTTTGCTCACCACACAAATTCTGAAATAGGATAAGGATTGATTTCATGTTTTAAAAGTGTGATTCCTAAGTTTCACCAGACTTACCGGTGATACTTTAGGAGTTACATACATGATTTAAATAATAGCTCACTTGTTTTAAAGATGCTTGAACTTTGGTTGATAGTAACCAGTTTTCCTGTAAAGCATGAATAAAAAACAAAATCCACATCAGTGAACAAGTGTGTAATTTAAGCACTAAGGACTGCTGATTGATTGTCTGAGAAAATGTTCAAAATACATGGATCAGCAATGTTTTTCCACACGCTATTCCAACTGACATCACAAACAGTGTGGTGGCACAGCAGGTACTCTGCTATTCCAAAAGCTTCAAGCAAGAGAAGGACCAATGAGTTAAGTGTGTGGATTCAAGGGAGATAAAGAGTTGGAACTCGACAGGTAAGATTTTTAAAATTAATTATTATCATTATCTCTTTTTTTATGGCAGAGGTTTAATACTAAAAAAAAGGGGAGGGTTATAATACGGGTAAGATTTAGTAATCTTTGTTTAATTTTATGTTTACTGCACCAGTTCTCTGAATGAAAGTGCTGCATAATATTTGCAGCAGTGTGCAGTACAGTAATATGCCTATCTGATGGCAGCCTTACAATGGCACACTAGAATGCAGTGCTACATTCTAATGGATGACATTGGTAGTCAGGCTAATCATTTGAGGTTACCTTCATTTGGCAATACATTCTTGCATTTAACAGAGATTAACTATTTATCAATATATGAATCTATGCAATTCATGAATGCAAAAGTTTGGATGAAAATTTTATTCAAGGTTACCTGTGGCAATAATATGGGAAACTTCTGACGAACAAAATGTAGACACTCACAGCTCACCAGACAAGAAATGGAAGAACTCCAGGAACAGCAGCAGCAGGATGAAAGCAACACATAAAATGCTGATCACTGCACCGGTTACTGTGGGCTGTGTCAGGTCCTTGGGGACCTTCCGGTAGATGTCAAACCTTGCAAGAAAAAACAGTCCATAGTTATGAAGAAAAAAAAAGTGAATATCAAATCCACGCATGCTAATTTTCATACATAAGTGATAAAAGACCATTAATATTCACATAACTAGAACAACCTTACTGCCTCTCACAAAAAGCATAGAGAAATATTATCTTCACACTACCTTCCATCACACCAAGTCTGGCACACTTTCATCACCTGAGAATGTGGAACTCATTTCCATACTGTATAATAAGCATAAATTACAAATAATATATGAGCAATAACACCTCCAGAGAGAGAGAGAGAGAGAGAGAGAGAGAGAGAGAGAGAGAGAGAGAGAGAGAGAGAGAGAGAGAGAGAGAGAGAGAGAGAGAGAGAGAGAGAGAGAGAGAGAGAGAGAGAGAGAGAGAGAGAGAGAGAGAGAGAGAGAGAGAGAGAGAGCTATACTCACCTAACTATATATATATATAATATATATATAATATATATATATATATATATATATATATATATATATATATATATATATATATATATATATATATATATATATATATATATATATATATATATATATATATATATATATATATATATATATATATATATAAGCCTGAGTAGACTCTGGAAAGCCTCAACTTTCAACTCAACTCTGGAAAGCCTCAACCACTACACTTCCCAAACACACGTGAGAATAGATACAATAAATAGCAAGTGGCAGAGCAATACATGAAAAAATCCAGAGAAACATGGCTCTGAACAAATACTCAATACTCTTTTATTGTTAGAAAGATACATGGTGCACTTAACATCTGCAAGCTTTGGTAAGTAATCATTGTTTTTTAACTTAAAATACATCTATGGCATGAGGTCCTGCATAAAACAGAAGTTCACTACAATGTGTTTATAGGGCAATGAGCCTTATAACAGCTTGTAGTTCATACATGTACATTGTTCCACTGTCTCTTGCTTTTATTTATATATTTAATTCCTCTACATGTATTAATGTGCTGGCCAATGATTTTTTAAAATTTTGCCAAGGTATTTATGCTGTGGGGCTCACCGACACTATGATACAAGATGAAGCTCTTCAATATAATGATATTTCTTACAGTAGACCTTCTGGAAGAGGCTCTCAGGTCTGTACATCCAGCTCTGAATTATCAGCTGGATTTATGTGTATACTGGTGGCAAAAGCATTGTTTAATATAATTTTATTGTACTGAATTTTAGTTTTGTGATTTCTAATTAAGTTCTGATTACTCCAGGCTTTATCTAGATTAATTTCAAACTTAACGACAGACTGTGACTCTATTACAAACTGGGGTAGTCCATTCAATTACTAACTACTCGATTACAGAAGGAATTTTTCTCTTATTTAGCCTAGATCTTTCTTTATACATTTTCATAGGGTGCTCCCTCATTCTCCCTTCTTCCTTCAGTACAAAGATGTCATTGCACATGTTGTGGTCATACACTCCTGTCAAAATCTTGTACGTCTAATTCATGTCACCTCACAACCTCCTGTATGCTAATGTTGGCAGTCCCTACTTCCTCAGCCGCTCCTCATGCATCAAGTTCCTCAGGGATGGTACCAGTTCTGTACATTTTCTACTGCTTCTATATCTTTTATCAAGTAGGATACCCAAACTTAATTAGCATATTCCAAATGAGGTCTGACTAGTGCAACGTACAGGGCCTTAAAGATCTCATCCAAAGTCACAAATATCCTCCTTATTATTCCCATTATACTATTTGCTTTATTGATTTTTTGTCAGGTGTTCTGAAAAGCTACTCCAATGTTTTTCTCCAAAGTTACCTTGGCCATCGGCTCTTTAATATGGTACCCTTCAATTCTTATCTCACAACTTCCAATCTACGTATAGTTACATTTCTTTGGATGAAATAACAACAATAATTTTTTAGACCATTCCTTCATACAATTTATATCCTCCTGCAGGTGTTCTTTGTCAATCTGGGTTCTGATTTTTCTGTAAACTTTGGTGTAATCAGCATATAAGTAAATCTTACTCCCATTTTTTACAACTTCAGGCAAATCATTAATGTATATAACAAATAATAATGGTCCCAGCACTGAGCCATGAGGAATTCTAATTTTGACATAATGCCACTCCAGCTTCTGGATATTCACAATCACTCCTTGCTTTCTTCCAACTGTAAAATGCTTCTATCCACCTCCAATACTTCTCTCCAATGCTATAACTCTTGATTCTTTTTTTTCAATAGCCTCTTATGTGGAACTTTATCGAAGGCTTTCATGAAATCACATACCTAATATAGTACCATACAGTACTACAAGGCTATCTAGCAGGATTACTGCAAGATTAGCCCCCACAACATTAAAAGTTAGCTTAGATTTAGATTTAGCTAGTTGTTTTTTATATAAAAAATAAAATTTATCTATATTTTTGAAGGGGGCCATATTTCACGCATACTTAGTGTACTCATTAACCTCACTTTCCCACCAGGTCCCCAAGTTTATAGAGGAACAAGGTAGGTGGAAATAAGAGCGGCTCGTTTTAAGTATACTGCACTGCTACCATATATAGAAATAATGAGAGCTAGGTAGTAAGCTTGGCCCTACCGGCTTTTCTAATGTAAGGGGAAATTGCTTGAAGTGAGACACTTAGGAATGCATCGGCATGTTTGTATTTTGAAAGCGCATAATATTACGTAAATGCATGACTATCATCTAAGTTACCTTCGCACGTCAAAGCTGAAGAAGCCCATGTTGGAATGACGGCTGTCAGTGAACTTCGGGTCAGCTGGTGTATGTTTACTGCCACGACCACACGCGGGAAGGCGCCTCTAGCTTCACCGCCACCTGTCTACCTCTTATGATCCTATCATGTAAAATCAACGTTTTCGCTTATAATGTTCATGTACAGAGTTTAAAGCATACGTCATATCTTATGTTAACAATATAATTATCAGGCTAACAAGTTTAGTAGACGTTTACGTGAAACTTTAATGATTTACAGCAAAGTCTTCTAAGATGTCTTGTGTATGGTGACGTGAGCATACGCGGCCCGATGGAGCTCATTTCCCAGTCAGCTGTCTACACGTTAGCAGCTAAATTCATAGCCTAAATTAAGGTTTCTGCAAATATTTTTTCTGCATAAATTAAAGTGGAAGTGCGGGGTCTTATCCTGATAAATGTATCCAAAACGTTGACAAGCTACAAGAGGCTTATGGGCGGATATACTCAAATGACAGGAAAATCTTGGTATTTTTTTTTTCTTCTGTTACAGTAAGTTTGTCTCTCATCGCTTTTGCCGCGGCATCCTCCCAGAACAAGTGCATCACATTATGGACATATCAATGCACAAGGTATATAGAAAAATACAGTAGTCACGTACAGTAAAACAACATGCATGCCAGTATACTCGTTCAGGGGATTTTTTTTTTTTTATGTTAATAATAGAATAACGGGTACATAGCCCAGCCAATTGATTGGTTACTGGTCAGAGCTTTGATTGGGAACGTGACGGTCGCAAAACTCGCAATAGACAGTAGTATCATGTCAGCTGTGTTGTAGTAACGTTCTTGGTGTCATGGACGAAAAACCATAGTTATACTATACGCTTTGGATCCTCAATATTTTCAGAACTATAGGAAAACTGGGAGATACTACCTGAATTAAAAACTGCTAAGACCGGGCCGTCCCACCAGAAAAAGAAAAAAAAAAAGAAGCAGGTAGTACACACAGAACAAAACATCATCATGCAAAATTCGGAGGCCACTGGGAATATTCACAAGTTTTCCATGGCTTGTAGTGAAAATGGGATGCGTCACACTGATGCTGTTGGTTTTGTGACTAAGTCTGATAAAACCAGGCTTACCCCAATGCAGAGGTCTAGCTTTTTATCAAATTCTGTCCCTTTTTGGCAAATGTATTGCTGTTAACATCATGCTTCTTTTCACTTATGCTGATATCAGAATGAATCCATCTATTTTAAATGTAATTATGAATGCTAAAATACCTTACAAAAATCATTTCAGTTTTATTAATTCTGCATCATATGCATTTTATAGCCACAGCTGCACAAGCAGCAGCAGCAGCAACAACAACAACAACAACAACAACAACAACAACAACAACAACAACAACAACAACGACAACGACGACGACAACGACGACTATTACAATAACAATACCAGTTATTACAACAACAACGACGACAACGACGACAACAACAACAACAACAACAACAACAACAACAACAACAACAACAACAACACAACAACACAACAATACTAACACCAACAATATCTATAACAAAATAACAACAATAACAACTATTAAAACAACAACAACAACAACAACAACAACAACGATAACATAAAACAATAACAATAAAAACAAATCATTAACAACAACAATAACAGCAACAACAACTACTACTACTGTTGCTCCTGTTATTGTTGCTGCTGCTGCTGCTGCTCCTGCTCCTCCACTAGCATGTATGTTCCAACACCACCACCACCACGCACCTCATTTTTTTTTCTCCCTCTAGAAACGCTTTCACTTGTAAACAGAAAAAAAAAACCTTATTTTGCATAATTACAGGCAATTACACACACACACACACACACACACACACACACACACACACACACACACACACACACACACACACACCCACATTTTCAATTCTTTTCTCAATACAAAAGGGAATTATAAGAAGACGAAAAGATGTGAATTTACAGATTTCGTCACATTTCGGGACACAGTATCATGTTATGAAGGAAACATGTCATTATTATTATCATTATTGTTTTTGTTCGTTAATACATTTCATTAGTATCTACCACTACTATTACTACGACTACTACTACTGCTGCTGCTTCTGCTGTTACTACTAGCACTACTATTAAGGCAACAACAACAACAACTATTACTACTACTACTGCTACTACTGCCACTACTGCTACTACTACCACTACTACTAATACTATAATGCTACTAAACTACGTATGGGAGAACATGATAGGCACAGAGCAAGTGGGAGGTGGAAATGGATGAAGACACACAGGGAAGGAGGAAGGGAAGAAACAATGGAGAAGGAAAGTTAAGAGGAGGAGGAGGAGGAGGAGGAGGAGGAGGAGGATGGGAACGCGGTTATAAAAACTAGAGAAAGGGGCGGTGGAAGCGAGACGAAAGGGGGAAAAATTACACAAAACAGAGAGAGAGAGAGAGAGAGAGAGAGAGAGAGAGAGAGAGAGAGAGAGAGAGAGTGGGTGGGGGGACAACAAAAGCATAACAGCAGCAATAACTAAGATCAAGGAGAGCGACTTCTGTTCACGTGTACAAGTAAAAACACGCTACAAGAAGAAGAAGGAGGAGAAGAAAAAGAAAGAAAAAGGAACGTCAGTAACATGAACCCGCTATCCGAAAAAGAGAGACAAGAACGGTGGCCTATTGTAGAAAGTTCAAAGCGTCACCTCCTGGGAAGATCGCCGAACGCCTCCTTTCTCAACAGAGGCGAGAGAAATCCTGCGAGCCTCACATCACATCCACATCGTGAAAGGCATTGCCCGCGGGGACACCAAGCTGGGACACTCGCTCATCTAGTGCCTAACAGTCCTTCATTAAGTATCGAAACTATCAAAAACAATCGCAAATAGTCCCAAGCAGTTGTAAATTGTCCCAAATATGTTAGTTCCAAATAAACGCAAATGGTTCTGAACAGTCTCAGTAATTCGGAACAACCCCAGACGGTCCCATATAGTGTTAAACAATCGCAGCTAGTCCCAAACAGTCTCAAGCAGTTCCAAACAATGGCAAACAGTCCCAAACATTCCTTGCAGACGGACAGAACTTCCCGGGACATCACGAAAGCAAGAAAACCTAAAAGTATAAGGAACGCCTTGAGAACCCAGCAGTTCTATACAAAACATACCTACTTGTATCAATATCAACAAGTTTATCTAACTTTCTAAAGCTCTTTATTGACTTATTATCAACAACATGATTACTTAGTCAATTCCGGTCATTTGCCACTCTATTTGAGACGCATTTCCTTCACACACACACACACACATACACACACACACACACACACATGTATGTATAATTTCCATTCTATCAAGACACGTGGCAGTTCCTGTATAAAACATACCTATATCCACATGTCGTCCCTCTTCATAAATCTATCGAACCTTCCTTTAAAGCTTCCTAATGATTTTGCACCAACAACCTGATCAAGATGTCAGTTCCAGTTATCTGCCACTCTGTCTGTGAACCAATTCCAGATAATCTTGAGTGAGGCGAATGTTTTCCTCCTACAAATTAGATGATGCTCCACACTAGCTCCAACTGACGTCCTTGCAGCAGTAGGCTTGCAGTCATGGTCAGTAGTAGAGTAACCTAACCACATTCACTTCCTCTTTTCTGCTGGCAATCTCTTTACAAAATCTGACAACTGATAGATTCTTAGCGCGACTCTTAGAGGACGTAAGATTGTGGGACATCACAAAATGAAGTGCAAGTAAAAAGGTTTGTGTAATCTTAAATGTTTTTTTGTTCTCACAGTTATTTTTAAAAGCAGCTGTGATGCTTGGTTAGTCAGGTTATCATTGAAGGTTTTACCGAGTGATGCTGCAAGATCTATGTTAAACTATCATTAAAATCACGTAAACACCCTTGAAAATTACTATAACCAATTTTGAAACGTTTTGTTCTGTAATAAGGAATATAAAAAATATTAATAGGATTTTCAAAGATATATTCCCAAAAAACAATGCAGAATTCTACTGAACTATCTCTAGAATCATGAAACTGTCTTGGAAATCCCAATAACTTCCATTAGAATCTGCTCAAAGTTGTAATGATAAGACAACGAAACATTCGAGATTACGGTGCCTCTGAACACGACTGTACTTGTGTGATCATCAGCTGTGTGGCTGCGATCTCGCCCTCGCCCTGCCTGAAGTGACCAAACAACCTTCATGAAGAGTGAATAGGAAAACAAACTCGTATAAGGAATGAGGCCACAAGACAACACGCGAAGAAAAAGTGACCTAAGATCATCTCATGGCGTATAATATCTGCGCGTGCGTTTCAGCAAAGACGGCAACTTTACCCTGTTCTTCCCTCCCCCCTCTCTCGCATTCTTCTCCCCACAAACTGCTCATATCCTTTTTCCTACTGTGTGCATACTGATTCATTATCTTTTGTATCTTCTCCAACATCGCAATTACCAGGACTATTCCTGCAGTAAAGTAATTCCTCACTCTCTCCATCCTCTATAGCCTCAGCAAGACGCGGGCTGGTGAGAAACCGAGGAGCATAAAAGTTGATAGCCACGCTCGCGTTACAAAACATGAGTACTTGGACGATCAAAGAACAGGGATTACACTGCTATTCTGAGGTGATGCAAAAGTTGCGAAGGCAGGAAAATACTACTTGTTTTCTCTGGATACTAGACCAGAACTGCTGAACGAGTGGCGGAGCGATGATATGTTGGCGGTGGCAGCTCTAGTGTTTAAGGTTGTGGTTCCACAAAAAAAAAATGTTGTTCAATGGCTCACTAAAGGTACATCTTGGACTTTGACGGCGCACCAACCCTACCTGTAGTGCAGGTATCTAAGAACGCATACCTTAGAAAATATTATGATAGTCATGGCTCACATCTTGAGAATAACTGGTTTATGATGATAGAGCCTTCCACACTGAGTGAAATGGGAGGGTACAGCATCACAACACACACTGATAGATAGATGATACATAGATAGACATATACTTTATTGACTACACACACATCGCGTAGTGTAGTGGTTAGCACGCCCGGCTCACAACCAAGAAGGCCCGGGTTCGAATCCCGGGAGCGGCGAGGCAAATGTATAGTCCCTGTTCACCTAGCAGCAAATAGGTACGGGATGTAACCCGGGGGCCTGTGACCTCGCTGTCCCGGTGTGTGGTGTGTGAGTGGTCTCAGTCCTATCCAAAAATAGGTCACTATAACCTCTGAGGTCTTTCCTTAGGGGAACGACTGGTTGGGTGACCAGTAGTCGACCGTATGTGAATGACACACACATACACATCACAACTTCTTTATTATTGAAGATCAAGCTGCAGGATCCTCACTTCACACGGCCCTTTGCTAGGTTGGCACGCAAGACCACAACCCACTGTGAGCACCGCCCCTCCCGTAACATCCTCGCCTCCTCCACGGCCTTCGTCAGTAACTGGTCCAGCACAACAGTTACATTACGGACTGTACACTCAAACATTTCTGTGTTTTATCTCGATTACTGACAGCATAGTCTGCTGTGGGTCACTGGGGTTTTCAGAAGCGTTTTCAAGGGTCTTGTGATAGCTCAATTTGACAGCTAAACTGCATCATCAGTAAGGAAAAATAACTAATAAAAACCTGATTTATCATTTTAATGGCCTTTGAGAACAGTCCAGATGAGCGAACAAAGCGTTTCAAAACACGGGCCGATCTTGTCGCTCGCTTCATCGCATTCTACTGATCAATCAATCACCCTCGCTCTCACCTTGCCTCTCCTCTGCTCCACCACTCCATCCGTGCCTCCGATCTCGCGCCGCACCCCACGTCCCCAACGCACTCCCCACTCAGGGACAGATTCAGGCCAGTACCCGGTAGTAAGTACAGTACCTCCTTTCCCTTCCCGCCTCATTCTTCACGGCGAGACTGCCACTTTCCCCCTCTCTCCGCTGCCTCCCTCCGTCACTTCACAACATTCCTGTCATAGAGGTACAGAACGCTCCCCTCTTTCCCTCCTGTTGATGTCTTTTCTCTTCCCCATCCTTTTCTATTTGCTGTCATTGCTTCTCTCTCTCCTCTTTATTTTCTATCAGTCTAGCTGCCACCACTAAATAACTCCTTTCTCTGTCGCAACGTCTTATCTTTACTAATCTCACCAGGCTCTAATGAAAGCTATTGTACTTTTCAAGAATGTTTTCATTTATCTAGTAATGGATTAACAATTATTCTGCATCATCAGTTCAAGGCAAGTACTCATGAAAATGCGATTAATTCTTATGAGAGAACAAAGCGTTTTAAAATACTAGGAGTGAGGAAACTTTTGCGTAAGTCGTGTCAACATTTTTCATTACTCACAGGAGTTTACCACCTGCCTGCTGCTACTCGGCTATGCTCTGTACTGCTGCTGGTGCGTCCCGCGTCTCTGCTGGTGTTAGTATTCCTCTGAGTGAAAGTACGTCAAATAACGGCTGCGTGTACTGCACCATAAATTTGTTTCTTCTGACTCATCCCGTGCAAGTTGACGCTCCGGTATTGCTTCGTTTTTCTCACCTGTCTCGTTTTTTTTTTTTTTCCGAAACGAGAAGGCGAGGAACAGCTGACGACATGACGCTGCCAGAAAGTTTTGTTAACATGCTATATGATCTCCTTTGTAATACGTGTCAGCGACGGGTTGCGCTAACTGGGTCTTCCTCCCCCCCCCGTCTCTCTCTCTCTCTCTGCTGTTCCCATATATTTCCCCCACCCCTCTCTTTATTTCCCTCTCTGATTTCTCCCACCCAGGCGCACCCATTCTTGCACTCACCTTCCCCACCTTCCATTACCTCCTTACTTTCCCTGCCACACCTACGTACACCACTTTTTTTCACTTTCCTCCTTCCCCTCTCTTTATTTCCCACGTAATCAAGAGCAAACGTGTATGTGTGTGTGTGTGTGTGTGTGCGTGCGTGATAGGAGACACAAAGAAAACACACATACACACACACACACACACACACACACACACACACACGTAAATAAATAGAATCTACCACCACTTGATAAACACTTCCTGAGTTTCTTTTTTACTAATTTAACTTAAGTCTAAAACTACGTAATAATGATGATGATGATGATGACAATAATAATAATAATAATAATAGCAATAATAGAAGGAGGAAAAATCCACGTGAAAATCACTTGATCTGAATTTTCTTTCCTGAAGTTTTCGTGTAAATTTTTGAATACATTTTGTTTACTTATTTATCTTTTTATATCTATTTGATTTCAACACCTCGTGAAGTTATAATCCAATATCTTTTTTCGTCACGGTCTCTCTCTCTCTCTCTCTCTCTCTCTCTCTCTCTCTCTCTCTCTCTCTCTCTCTCTCTCTCTCTCTCTCTCTTACACCTCGTTCTACTTTTGGTAACTTGTCAGTTTCGTGTTCCAGAATTCCACTCCACTGCTAAGTACACCACGTGGACATTATCTTCATTGTGGCCGAGTGCCCGACATCTGCTTACGGCTTAATTGCGCACACTACTAGCCGGCCAAGCGGTGGTGGTGGTGGTGGTGGTGGTGATGGTGGTGGTGACTGAAAGCCTCCTGCCAATGAGAATACATATTGTCTTACGTTTGTCGTCAGAGAGAGAGAGAGAGAGAGAGAGAGAGAGAGAGAGAGAGAGAGAGAGAGAGAGAGAGAGAGAGAGAAAGTCGAGGAGCTTGTGAAATACTTCCTCCACATTAACCCCTCTCTCTCTCTCTCTCTCTCTCTCTCTCTCTCTCTCTCTCTCTCTCTCTCTCTCTCTCTCTCTCTCTCTCTCTCTCTCTCAATAGGCATTTAACTCTATGATGACTGCTTAAAATCTAATGCCCATCTTCTACCTCCTCCTCCTCCTCTTCCTCCTCCTCTTCCTCTTCCTTCTCCTTCCTTTTCCTTCCTCCACCCATCTCTCATTTCCTTCCTATCTCCGCCCTCTACTTTCCGCTTGCGCTTTTATCACTCCTTAAGGCATGGGAACAGAGAGAGAGAGAGAGAGAGAGAGAGAGAGAGAGAGAGAGAGAGAGAGAGAGAGAGAGAGAGAGAGAGAGAGAGAGATTACCAATTCATCAAGTGTTACCGCAACGAAAGAGAGAGAGAGAGAGAGAGAGAGAGAGAGAGAGAGAGAGAGAGAGAGAGAGAGAGAGAGAGAGAGAGAGAGAGAGAGACAGACAAACAATCTCTCTCTCTCTCTCTCTCTCTCTCTCTCTCTCTCTCTCTCTCTCTCTCTCTCTCTCTCTCTCTCTCGGTGTTGTTTTCTTTCGTACTATAACGGATCCTTCCATTCTGACTCCTCTTCGTACTCCTCCTCCTCCTCCTCCTCCTCCTCCTCCTGCTGCGCCGTGCTACTCTTCCTCATTCACGCAGCGGTGTCCCTTGAGAGAGAAAGCTAAGAAGAAAACAACCAGATGCGGGTTCCTCAGGTGAAACTCCTCAAGCGGCGATACGAGTAGAGCAACGCCAACGGGGAGAGTGAACCGCCTTGGGGGACGCCGCTACTCTAAGCTAGGCTGGCACACGCCCTCTCCCACTTCCAACACACCTCTCCCTTCCCTCTCCCTCTCTCGCCTGTATAACTTCTCGCTGTGTTCTTGAAGTGAGAGGGTGGAAAAAGATCACGAGGGAAGCGAAGCATTCATTGTCAGTGTCAAGGTGAGGGTGATGGTGTGGTCTTGTGTCACAGGCGGCGTCTGGCATCGCTCTCTCCCTCTCTCTGCCACTTATATAAAGGCGAGGAGTGCAACTGTGAGCGATCAAAGCGTCACGGCACCTCGCTGGAGCAACATGGCTTCGAGGTACGTACATGTGGAGAGAGAGAGAGAGAGAGAGAGAGAGAGAGAGAGAGAGAGAGAGAGAGAGAGAGAGAGAGAGAGATTAACTAATTTTCATTCCATTATCAAAATCTGTTGTGAGCGGTGTGTGTGTGTGTGTGTGTGTGTGTGTGTGTGTGTGTGTGTGTGTGTGTGTGTGTGTGTGTGTGTGTGTGTGTGTGTGTGTGTGTGTGTGTGTGTGTGTGTGTGTGTGTGTGTGTGTGTGTGTGTGTGTGTGTGTGTCTTCATGTACATGGTCTGTGCAGGTGCAAAAGAAGAAAAAAATAAATAAATAAAAAAGTAAATAAATAAAAAAAAACTTTGGGAAGAGATTAAGTTGAAAATACACAATAATAAAGGAAAGAAGATAAAACTAAGATACTAAATAAACATAAATGAACAACAAGCATTAAAAAAAAACACTGAGACTAACACTTCCTATCTCCCGACTTTCCTTTATGAGCGAAAGTCACATTCAATATAGAAAAAAAAAATAAATAAATAAATAAAATAAAATAAAATCCCGCATAAATGTTCCCCTAAAAAAGAGATCAAAATTTTTCGAAAGGGGGACCAGTTTACTTCCGGAGGTGTCGTGATCCTCCTCTCTGGAAGCAATTAAGTCGTAATAATAATAATAATAGTAAAAAAAAAAATTAATAATAATAGTAATAATAAACATAAAATAAGAAAAAAAATAGATATCCAGAGAGTTCCGCGATAAATCAATGAAAGGGATGAAAGAATGAAGACTGCTTAACCCTTGCATTAGTTTAGTGGAGAGAATAACTTACAGTACCTATCTATCTATCTATTTATCTATCTATCTATCTATCCATCGCTTGATCAGTTACATGTTACTACCCAGGCCTCATGATGACAATGAGTGGAAGAAGAATGAACTAAGGGAAAGAGAGAAGAAATATAATTGGAGGGAAAAGGATGAGATGAAGATATGCGTGTCCCTTGCACCTCGTTTTCTTTCTGGAGCACAATAGTGATAACAACACGGGTCATTCGATCTGATATTTCACGCAGATCCCGTCGCGCCTACCACTGGGATTTGTTCCTGCCTAGGCACTAATTGCTACAAGGAAACACGTGTTTTTAAATAGACTGATTGTGATTGATCGGGTGTGTGTGTGTGTGTGTGTGTGTGTGTGTTTATGTTGCTATGAATGTCTGTCTGTCTGTTTGCAATCACCTCCACCACCACCTCCATCACCACCACTAGCACCATTACTATTACTACTAAGCTTTAGAACTGACCAATACGACTCAATGAATCCCATATATTAGTGAGATTCGTACCGCTAAAACTATCCTTATGTGGTGGTGGTGGTGGTGGTGGTGAGAGCGCCAAGCAACTCGAGAACTGGCAACGACGTGTCATATTGCACACTTTTCTCGTTTGGCAATCAGAAATAATTAAAAAAAAAAAAAAAGAATCCGGGAGAAAATGTTTTGAGTCTCAGCGTGATGGTGTGAACAGATCCTTACCATCTCGTGCTCATTATATCAGCTTAAAACCGTTTTCTTTACTCTTCGCTTCGGATATATTATACAAGTCATAGGGGTATAATTCAAGTGAATGGAATTGCTTATGAATGATGACAGCGTGAGAAGTAACCCGTGTAGCGCCAGAAATATATATATATATACAAAAAAAGAAAGACTGGTAGTGAAGAAAATGCGCAGTGAGTCACGCTGTAGGCTGTCCCTTGTTCCCTCGTCACAAACACGCTACTGCACCGGCCGAGAATGTGTGTGGCAGTATTTCACAAACCATCAACCAAAGGGCAGTTATTAATTAATGCGACTTTCTTATATTCCCCCTCCCTCTCTTTCTCTCTCTCTCGAATTCCCGGTCAAACACAAATACACACACACACACGTCGCTCCCTAAGTGTGCCTTACTGACGAGAGAGAGAGAGAGAGAGAGAGAGAGAGAGAGAGAGAGAGAGAGAGAGAGAGAGAGAGAGAGAGAGAGAGAGAGAGAGAGTTGCAGGGTACAAAAGATGACCTATCCCAAGTTATGCACCCCCCTCCTCCTCCTCCTCCTCTCAGCACTTAGTCTTGGTTTCTCCCTTACTTTTCTCCCCTTTTATCTTGTCACACACACACACACACACACACACACACACACAGAGAGAGAGAGAGAGAGAGAGAGAGAGAGAGAGAGAGAGAGAGAGAGAGAGAGAGAGAGAGAGAGAGAGAGAGAGAGAGAGAGAGAGAGAGAGAGAGAGAGAGAGAGAGAGAGAGAGAGAGAGAGCAATAAGGGAGAAAGAAAAGACATGATGGGAGAAAAGAAGAAAAGGAGGAAGGTAAAGAAAAAAAGGTTAGGAAAAACTGAAGGTGTGTGTGTGTGTGTGTGTGTGTGTGTGTGTGTTAATACGGCACCGCTCCGTACCACTCAACAAGCAAGCTCTCTCTCTCTCTCTCTCTCTCTCTCTCTCTCTCTCTCTCTCTCTCTCTCTCTCTCTCTCTCTCAGAAATATTAAATAAGGGAATCATTATCTAAGGAAACGAGAGAGAGAGAGAGAGAGAGAGAGAGAGAGAGAGAGAGAGAGAGAGAGAGAGAGAGAGAGAGAGAGAGAGAGAGAGAGAGAGAGAGAGAGAGAGAGACGACGACGATGAAAAGTGGAACAGACAGACAACCCAGCAACTACGTGAAGATTACATGCGGCACAAATTGACATAATCCGGCGTGCTTGGAGAAACTTACGTGTTGCATTCAGTATTAAATGGCAGAGCGGAGAGTGGCGGTCGGCAGTCACTTGCGGTCAGAAGTCCAGTAACCTGCTGCACTCACCTCCACTCTGTTTTTGCGTTTTTCCTCAGTTTTAGTCTTGTTCTTACCGAATGTTATGTAATGTAACCTAATTTAATCTAGCCTAACCAAACATAACCTAACTTTATCTAACTCCGTGAGTAGCCGAACACTAGCGACGCAGGACCTCCAACCAGAGCGCGCCTCGTCCGACTCTGTATGTCCCAGGACAGGGGATTGCCTCGGGACCCCCATTCTGTTCAGACGCCTCTCCTTTCAATCCATGCTCCTCTCGTTCTGTGCGCGATAAACGAAAATTCCAGGGACAAAGGAAGGTGTATTCTCTATTACATTAAGGACCTTAACAAACCTAATCTAACCTAACTTAGCATAACATAACCAAGCCAAATCTAACTGAACATAACCTACCCTAACTTTCCTTATGTAACCTAAAGTAATTACATTTAAACCTAATATAATTTCACCTAACCTAATCTACTGTAACATATACTTATGTAATCTAGCATAAACTAACCTAACTTAACCTAACCTGACCTAAATCTAAGTCCTCGTATCCTTTTACGAAACCTGACGGATGACGGACTCAAACCGATCGAGGGACTTATATTGAAGCTGGGATAAGTGAGATTAGGTTTAGTTAAGTTAGGTTAGGTTACGTTACGTTATGTTCGGTTAGGGTGGGTAAAGTTAGGATTTGGTTGAATTAGGTTTGGTTAGGCTAGATAAGGCTAGGTTTAGTTAAATCTGATTTGGTTAGGATGTTAGCTTAAATTACGTTCGGTTATGTTACGTTAGATTGGGTTTGATAAGTTGGGTTTGCTTGGGTAGATCATCCTTGCTTAGATTAGGTTAAACTGAGGTGCGTTACTTTATTTCAGGTTAGGTAAACGTTGAAGATAACGCTGAAAAAAAAAAAAAAAGTAGAAGTAGGTGGAGGTTACTCGGCTTGCGACCGCGACTATGCAGAGAAGAAGGAAGAATAACATTCAAGGGCAGAGCAGAGGCAAATGAACAGAGATGGAAGAAATTCATATAATAGCCGGAATTACCAGTGACGGCAGAGTATTTTGTTATATAAAAAGAAGAAAATATGCAGGAGAAAAAAATAAATGTGGTTTCAAAGGAAGTGAAGAAAAAAAAATATGATAATGAGGGAAACTGACACAGCTTTCAGAGAGAGAGAGAGAGAGAGAGAGAGAGAGAGAGAGAGAGAGAGAGAGAGAGAGAGAGAGAGAGAGAGAGAGAGAGAGAGAGAGAGAGATACTAGAAAAAGAGACGAAAACAAAATTCCCTCTAAAATCAACTTTTTACTTTTAATACAGACTTAACCAAACATATTAATACACACATCTATCAATACATCAATAAAAAAAGATAAAAATAACAAGTAAAACAATGAATAACACAAAAAAAAAAGTACAAGTCGATTTAGCTAAGTATAACATCATGAACTGTGTGAAAAAGAGGAAAAAATCAGATTAAAAATGTAAGTCCACGAGGTAACAGAGGAAAGAAAGAAAGGTACGGGAAAAATAATGAAAAAAAAGAACAAATAAAAAGAAAACTTAAAAGCACAGAACACAGCACAACAACAACAACAACAACAACAACAACAACAACAACAACAACAACAACAAGAGAAAGGAATTGATAGCTAAGACACACACAGAAAAAAAAAATCACTAGAATAAACAAGAAAAAACAAGCATAAAAACATTTACGAGTCAACATAAACACACACACACACACACACACACACACACATACACACACACACTATAAATAAAAACAAGAAACACAGCACACAATAAGACAATATTAGCATGTAACAGCATGACTAACCTTCCCTCAGGCGGTGTTTGCGTCTACCTGCTGCTGCTGTGGTGGTGGCGGTGTTAGTGGCGGCGGCGGCAATGGTGGCGGTGGAGGCGGCGGAGGATGAGGAGGTGGGAGGGAAGACTGTGCGAATCTCAAGCCTCCCCAGTCTTCCTAACCTGGTGATAGAACACAGACGTAAGTGAGAGAGAGAGAGAGAGAGAGAGAGAGAGAGAGAGAGAGAGAGAGAGAGAGAGAGAGAGAGAGAGAGAGAGAGAGAGAGAGAGAGAATGTACAACAAACGCATACCGTAATAATATATCCTAGTTTCCTCCCCCTCCTCCTCCTCCTCCTCCTCCTCCTCCTCCTCCTCCTCCTCCTCCCTTATTCCCCCCATCACTTTTTCCTCTCCTCCATCTCTAATCATCTTCCTCTCTCCTCTCTAATCATCTTCTTACTCTTCCCTAAATAAGAGTGGTATTCAAGAATTGACTTGCTAATGTTCTTATTTTTTCTGCTCCTCTCCCCAGCTCTGTTTGGCCTCTTCAGTAACGCCGAGGAGGGTAAGTATTATGAACGTGCGGAGGTTTGCTTCATATACTGGTAAAGTGTGTGTGTGTGTGTGTGTGTGTGTGTGTGTGTGTGTGTGTGTGTGTGTGTGTGTGTGTGTGTCTTATTCACTCATTGTCGTCTGCTGGTCTCGCTACACATCCACTTATTCCCCTGCGCATGGAGATGAGAGAGAGAGAGAGAGAGAGGAGAGAGAGAGAGAGAGAGAGAGAGAGAGAGAGAGAGAGAGAGAGAGAGAGAATAAATCACTCAAGAGAACCTGATTAACCATCTCAGTCCTCATGAGAACTTAACGCATTATACAACCAAGCCTTACACTACCTGACACACCTGCCTTGTCTTGTCCTCAGCAGCAAAGGTAGCGACTTGCGGGGATTCCAGTGAGGCGGCCCAGACTGTGTGGCAGAGTTATCAGTACCCCGAGTGGCAGGCTGACATTGCCGGACTGTGCACTCTCACCTACACACCGCCTGCGGACTCCTGTGGCCTGAGGTGGGTGGTGGACAGAAACTGGATAGGTGACGCAGTGATTGATTGATTGAATGGGCCACAGAAATAGGGTTATATGGGGCTGCTTGGAAAGATTAGTGTAGTTACTTCTCCCTCTCTCTCTCTCTCTCTCTCTTATTAGTAAGTAGTTAGTAGTAGTAATAGCAGTAGTAGTAGTAGTAACAGAAACCGAAATAGATATAATAATAGTAATAATAGTAGTAATAAAACCGTGCACTTTATTTTCCTAAACTACTCGTACATCTGTATAAACAAATTAAAAAGGTAAAATTATAACTTAACCTAACCTCACATTCTTCCTTCAGATCCTTACTACATCTACCCTGCTCTCCCACACAGGGTACACTTCGTAGATCTGTACCTGGCTTCCCCGCTGCCCTCCCTCCACGCCTCCTGCTCCCACAACGCACCGTCATTCAAGGTGCACTACAACGGCGCCATCACCTCCGCCATCTGCAGTGACGCCACGGGATATGAAGGTTGGTGCGGTAGCCAGCTGCTGAGTGTGGATGGCTTACCTGGTGGTGTGGTGTAGTTAGTAAGGTGAAAATGTCTGATGGTTGATTGACGTGGTACAGTTAGAAAGGATGGAAGGTTGGTTGGATGGTTGATGTGGTACGATTAAAAAAATGGTGTTCAATTTATACATGCCTCAGGTGACCCTCAAGACAGATCGGCGTTTGGTACCCGAGACTCTTGGTACCAAAACCGCTTGGTCCCCAATTGACCAGCGCCCGATACAGCAAGTGAGGTGGGAAGTTGATGATTGATGCGGTAGCCAGCTAGTAAGGTTGAATAGGTGGTATAGTGGTGTGGTGCAGTTAGTAAAGTTGGATGACTGGATGATTGGTGTGGAAGTGTGGTGGTTAGTAATGCTGTAAGGCTGGATGGTCGAATGGTTGGTGTGGTGCAGTTAGGGAGTTTGGCTGTGGTAGTTAATAAGATCGTTGGAGTGCAGTCATTAATGTCGTAGGGTTGGAAGCTTGGTGCCATACATTTAGTAATGCTATAAGCCTGGCTAGTTACAGTTAGGAACGTGGAGCTATTGGATGGTTGATGTGCTAGTAAGGTCAGTGTGGTACAGTTAGTGATGTTGTAAGGTTGGATAGTTGGTGTGGTATAGTTAGTAATGCTATAAGATTGTCTGGTTGGCTGGTTAGGAAGGCTGATGTGGTAGTTAGTAAGGTCTGTGAGGTGCAGTTAAGTTGCTATGATTGCTGCAGTACAGTTAGTAATGCTGTAAAGTTGGATGGTTGGTGTGGCACAGTTAATAAAAAGGGAAGGTTGGAATGTTAATAAGATGGACTAGTAAGGTTGGAAGATGGAGCGCATTTGAGTAGTTAGGTAAATAAGATGTTCTTTTTCTACTTCCTCCTCCTCCTCCTCCTCCTCCTCCATGTCCTTCACCACCACCCTCACCTTTCTTCACAAAACTAAACTAACTTTCCTAATTTCTCTTCAGTTTTTTTTTATTTATTTTTCTTTGCAGTCTTTTGAAGTCCTCTGTCACTCTCCGTTCTCCACTTCTTCCCCTCCTACTCGTCTCCATGCTCCTCCTCCTCGTTGTGTTCATCTTATACGTCTCCTTTCCACCCTCTGCTACAGCTCTCCTTCTCTTCCTCTCTCAGTCTCCTCCTCTTCCTCCCTCAGCCCTCTTTCTCTTCCTTCTACGGCCATCCTTCTCTTCCTCCCTACAACAGCCCTTCTCTTCCTCCTATTATAACCCTCCTCCTCCTCCTCCTCCTCCTCCCCCTTTTCTTCCTGCCATAGCCCTCCTCTTCTTCCTCCTGCCACATCTCTCCTCTTCTTCCTCTCTTCTTTCTCTCTTAGCCCTCCTCCTCTTCCTCATCTCTCATCTCTCATCTCTCATCCTCATCTCATCATCCTTCTCTTCCTCCTACTACAGTCATTTTCTTCGTTCTTCTACAGCTATCCTGGAGTTGGACCCCGAGGTGAGCCAGCCGCTGGAGTTCGTGCTACAGCTGGATACAGAGACTGATTACAGGTTCCGAGTCAACCTTACCGCTGTGGCCTGCTCTGACATACACGCCTACCAGTGTGAGTGTGGCGAGGAGGAGGAGGAGGAGGAGGAGGAGGAGGAGGAGGAGGAGGAGGAGGAGGAGGAAAGATCGTGCATAACGCCAATCTCTGACATTATGGGGGAAGAGGAAGATGAAAAGAAGAAAAAGGATTGAAGAGGAGGAGGAGGAGGAGGAGGAGAAGGAGGAAGTGTGATGGTGACGTAATGATGATGATGATGATGATATTGATGATGATAATGATGATATGTACTTGTTTATGGTATTAATAATTCTCTCTCTCTCTCTCTCTCTCTCTCTCTCTCTCTCTCTCTCTCTCTCTCTCTCTCTCTCTCTCTCTCTCTCTCTCTCTCTCTCTCTCTCTCTCTCTCTCTCTCTCTCTCCTGCAGCTCCTAACACTTGCGGGATCAAGAACTCTCAAGCGATTCTCGATGCTGGTAAGTGCATACACACACACACACACACACACACACACACACACACACACACACACACAAGGAAGGTATAATCACAAAAAATGTCCATAATTTTCTAAAGGTGCATTAGTTCTAAATTAAAATTCTCTCTCTCTCTCTCTCTCTCTCTCTCTCTCTCTCTCTCTCTCTCTCTCTCTCTCTCTCTCTCTCTCTCTCTCTCTCTCTCAAGGCGATATTTTCAAAAGCTGTACCTACTAAAATTCTCACGTTCATTTTCTTTTAATTCATTCATTCTTGCTTATGGTCTTGTTAGAGAAATTAAAGTTGTCTCCTTCACCGCATCGGAATTTGCTCAACAGTGTCATCATTAGAAAGTTGTTATACGCATAAGAAAATACGCTAAAAAAAAACATACAAGTTGGTTTCTCTTTTGGTTCTTCCGATTGTAAAACTTTCTCTATCCTACAAATCAATATTCCTGTAATACGCCGTCCGACTTCTCCTTTCTTACCTTTCCTTTATTTTTTATTTATTTTTATTCAAGTCTGGTATTTTACGATGCACGGAATAAGGACCTTTCTTTGATTTCTTTTCTTTTGTTCTTATTAGTTCTCCTCACCTTGTATAGTTTCTTTTTTTTTTTCCTTTCTTTTAGTGTGTGTTTTATTTTTTTACGTCTTTGGTATTTATGACTGGTGAAAGCTAAATGGATCTTTTATTTATTTCCTCTCTCTCTCTCTTTTTTTTTTTTTACTTTCTTTCGTCCTTCTTACGTCACGTCTTTCAAGGCTTTAGAGACGAAACATTTTTTTTTTCTATTCCTCCTCATTTCCCTTCGCCAGCTCTCGCGCTTAACCGGTTGACATTTGACGAATTAAGACATCACTTCCTCTTTTTTTTTTTTATCTTCCAAATGACAAACGAGTTCTCTTATCTACACACCAAAAAAAAAAAAAAAAAAAAACGATTTACTAAACGACTTTTTCCCCCATCCCCTTAATTTTTTTTTTCTCACGGATCTCTAAAAATTTCATTCCAGTAGATGTGAAAGAATGCATCAGTCCTTATATCCTACTCTTTCCAGGATACGAGACGGTCAGGAACATAGACCCCACGGAGGGAGAGAGGGAGGTGGTGAAGGAAGAGGCTCAGGCAGAGGAGGAGGAGAAGAGACGTGTGCAGGTGGAAGAGAAGGAGGAGGATAAGTCACACCGCCAAGAAAAGGAGATGTGGGAAGTTGAGGAAGAGGATCTGTGGGATGAAGAAGGGGAGGGTCAGAGAGAGCCACGTCAGCGCAGGAAAAATAGCCGTAAGAAGGAAGCGATGGTGAAGAAGCTGCGGAAGAAAACTGATATTCTCTCGCAAGGTGGGTGTGTCTGTCTGTGGTGGTGTGTGGCGTGGTGATCTGGTAAATGGTGATTGGTTGAGTGTGTGGTGGTGTGTACTGTATAGTGACTAGGTGGGTGTGTGGTGACTAAGTGTGTGATGACTGGTGACTAGGAAACTGCGTGGTGGTGAGCGGTGACTGGTGACTGAGTGACGACTGGGTGAGTGTGTGGTGCCTCGGTGTGTGTTGTGGTGAGTGGTGAATGAGTGTGTGATGACTGACGACTGGGTAGTGTGCGGTGGTGGTGGTGGTGGTGGTGGCGGCGGTGGTGGCTGCGTGGCTGTGTTTGGTAATGTTGTGACGCCCTGGTCCAGTCACACAATCCATCACATTAAAACAGGAAAAAAATACACTGTTCTGTATCTAAACTAACAAAACCAAAACAGTAGTAGCATTGTACTCACCACGCCTCCTCTTTCTGGGCGCCATATGACTCCAGTGCGGCGACATCCATCCATCGATCACTCCTTCTCTCCCTTCCAGCCTTAGCTTCCGGAATTGAGGCAGGTGTCGTCGGTCTTACAAACGAGGAACGCCTTCGCCGCCAGTCGTGGAAGGAGACCGCTCCCAGCATCTGGCCCTGGATGGTGAGTGAGGCAGGGGTGTTAGAAAGTGTTCAGACTGACAGCCTCAGCAGGGACTAACCAACAGGCCCCGGGGATTGGAAAATGCTTTGTTCTCTCATAAGGCCTAATTTTCAAAGGTCATTATGATTAGCTGTCTCATTGGCGTCTTTTTCCCATTAATGATACAGAATTCTGGTTAAAATATAACTCGTAGTAGTAGTAACAGTAAGTGGAAGAGGAGGAGGAGGAGGAGTACGCAAGCCTTCCACTAACCTCTCCCTCCTCTATTTTAAAAGCCCTTCACTAACCACTCCCTCCATTACTTCAAGGCCTTCTACTAACCTCTCCCTCCTCCTACTTCAAAAGTCATCTACTAACTTTTTTCCTCCTCCTACTTAATAAATGGTGCACTAACCTCTCCTGTTTTCTTATACTTCCACTAACCTCTCCCTCATCCTACTTCAAGAGTCCTGCACTAACCTCTACCTCCTACTTCAAGAGCTTTCCACTAACAACTCCTTACTCCTTTTACTTCGAGGAGCCCTCACTAACCTCCCCCTTCTACTTCACGAGACCTCAGTTAACCTCCCCCGTCAACCGCAGCCCTTCATATGAAAGCTTTTACATGCCGAGAAGTTAATCCACCAAGGTTCAGAAGAGGTGGAAGGCTAAGTGGCAACAAGGCACGTATTGGCTCTATGACTGTAGCTCGAGTTTACTCTCCATGCCTTAAGGAGTTCTTGATTAACCTCTCTTTTCTTTTCATACCAGAGTACTCCACTAACCTCTTCCTCCTGCTCCCCGTCCACCAGGTGGGCATCGAGAGGAAAGTGCTGCGGAACGTCGGGATCTCTGATAAGCCGCAGATGGACCGCTCAGCCTCCAAACGGTGCACGGGCGTCTTGCTTGACCATTCCCACGTGCTTACCGCGGCCTCCTGCGTCCTGCCTACCGACAGGTTAGTGAGGCACAATTTCTGAGTTAGTCAATTGTGTGTGTGTGTGTGTGTGTGTGTGTGTGTGTGTGTGTGTGTGTGTGTGTGTGTGAAGGGATGCTTAATTCTCTCTCTCTCTCTCTCTCTCTCTCTCTCTCTCTCTCTCTCTCTCTCTCTCTCTTATTTACAAGAGGAAATTAAGAGGTCATAAAATGAAACGGAAAAAGAAGAGGAGACAACGACATAGCAAATAGTTTTCCAAATAGAGCAATAGATCTATGGAATTAACTGCCAGAAGAGATAGTGTGTGCAAACAGTATACATAAATTAAAGAAAAATATGATAAATGCTTACTAAAAACCAGGACATTACGAGCGTGACTCAATCAATAAGTAAATACAACACAAGTACAAACTTACCACTTAAACCACCACCAACAGGACCAAGGCAGTGAGAGTGAAGGACTTGAGAGTGGTGGTGGGACAGCAGGACCACGCCTCCACCTCCTCTTCCTCCTCCTCCTCGACTGCCTCTAGCCGCACGGGGACGCAGCAGCATCACGACACAAATAGTCTTGGGGTTTCCAGGGTCTCCTTCCCTCTCAAATACAACCCGGACCTCCGCAGCGACAACCTGGCAGTCCTCACCCTCGAGAACTCCATAGGTTACAGCACGAGGGCCCGGCCGGTGTGTCTGCCAGTGCGGTGTAAGTACAGATGTGTAATGAAGTACGAGTATAGTGGATATTTTGTAGCTTAGGATTAACGATTTCACTGCGATATGCTACAATGAACAACACTACAAGAAGTACATGAAATTTTTATAAACATGTACAAGAAAGAAGGGGATTACGAAGAATTGATTTTGCAATTTCTAGTCATTATAGTGTTTTGAAAAGGTTGTAGAACACGAAGAGATGTCTCAGAGTGGCTGGTAATCAATGAAAAAATGAGCTAAATCGTAGAGAAAGGGTTAATGAGTGCTAGTGTTAATTGTGATTATTTTATAATTGTCGTCAAACAAGATGGCGAATAAACAGAATATATTCAGTAATCGGACAAGGTAAAGTATAAGGAAAGGAAGGCACACACATTATACTAACCAACCCTCGCCACACCTTCCGCAGACAACAGGTTCCCGCGTAACAATGGCTTCGTGTCTGGATACATGAAGGAATCGGGGAGTAAGAGAAGAGGAAACCAACGCTCCTCATCCAGTACACTTGTGGAGGCTGATCTCAATGTGCTGAGCCGGAGTGAGTGTTCTGAGAGACTCTCCAACCTGCCGTACCCGAGTCAGCGCCTGCAGCAGACAATGGGGAGCCAGGAGCTGGTGTGCACGCGGGGGATACGCACTCGCACCGCTCCACTCTGCCAGGTAAAGTGCCTAAGTAGTGATCAAGGTGGTTGCTTGGGTTGTGCTATTGCAGGGATATACGTGGTGGCCTTCCAATGGCAGTAGTCACGGTGGCCTTGAGAGTGGTGGTGCAAGGTGAGCCACTGTGGCCTTCTGCCTTTATATTTAGTAGTCAAGGTGGCCGCTAGAGGAGTGGTGCTACATGGGGGAATATGGGGGTCTTCTTCATTTATATTATTATTACTATTATTATTTGTAATACACTACCGCTTGTAATAGACCATCACACATCAACTAACATCACCACAAATCGACCGCTTAACCACATATTACCATACTCCATCATTCACTCACTCATTTATTCTCTTGTTCATCTCTCTCTCTTTCTTTCCTCATCACATTTTCATCTCCCTACCTCCCTTTCATCTCTTTCTTTCCCTACACACCCTTAACAGCCTCTGGAAATCCACGCAACGCTCTGCTTTAAGCCTCACATGGCCTGTCTTCCTCCCTCACCTCTCAACCTTCCCCCCCACAGCTGGAGACAGGGGCTCTGCTCATCAGGAAAGATCGCGGTCAACTTCACTACCTCGCGGGCGTGATGGGCGGCGAGGAGCAATGCGGCGTGGACTTCCCCAATGTGTTCAGTGAGGTACCGCTGTCCTCCACCTTCCTCAACCTCGCACTCGCTCCCCACACCTGAATATCCTGGGAAACGACTCTCCGTTCATCACTCCGTCGCTCTCTCTTTCCCTTCACGTCGATGTCTCCTCCATCTATAATGCACGTATTCTGAAACGCTTTGCTCTCTCAATGCGACTATTTCAAGGGTTACAAACATGATTAACTAGATTATTAGGCGTGTTTTTTTTTTTTTTTTCTTAATAATGTAGAACTCTTGTTGGTTTGTCATTAGAACTATAAAATACTTTAAAAACCCAAACTTCAACTAGAGCCTTTTGAATGTAGTAGAGATGCGGCGCAGAAGTGTTTCAGAATACAGTCCGAAGTCTCGAGTCGTCATGAATTCCTCCTCGTCGTCGTGCTGTCTGTGTACAAAATAGCGATTAGGTTCATAGAACTATAAGTACATGAATAATATATATGAAAACGTAGATAACTAAGTAAATCATTGGTATTATATAGCTTAGTAGTAATACATAATTATTATATTAGGCGTGTATCTCAGCAGATGTACAGTCGTGGTCACAATTAAGTAACATTCAGCATTCACTCCCTCTGTTTTGTGTTTTCCCTCAGTCGTAAGTCCTTTGATCTGCTGGCAATTACAAAACTTTTTTTTAGTGTAAAGGGGAGACATTAAAACACAATGAAGTGAATGCGCTGTGTTACTCGATTACAACCGGATGGTACAGTCAATAACATAAGAGAAGCTGGAAGAAGCCAGTAGACCTGCACGTGGCAGTTCCTGTATAAAACACATACCAGTATCCATCTATCATCTCCATCCATAAACTTATCTAATCTCTCAAAGTTCCCCATTGACGCTGCACGAATAACCTGATGACAATCCATTCCAGTCACTTGCCACTTTAAATGAGAACCAGTCCCTTCACTTTTTTTTTTTTTCCAGACTCATAGAATCCATTACTTCTTGTCCTATCCTGATTACTAACCCCAAGGATCTTGCCAATGTCACCCTTTGTTACGAGTATATTCCCTGGCACACATAAACAACTCTATCAGATTTACCATGCATAGAATAAGTTACTAAAATTTTCAACGAAACAGATCTCGAGGTTATTAAAGAATCAAGACGTTACGTACAACACCAACCACGGGCAACATGTAAAGCTCCAAACACACAGAAAGAGGTTTATTTAACAGCATTAGACTCTATGCATCTTGTCATCAAAACACTATATGTCACCATGCCATCCCACCGCGTTAGGAAGGAGAGGCAGTGGGCTGAGAGGCAGATAGGCAGACCCGATGTAATGTTAGTGCAGGCTGAGGAATTGGTAAGGGTAAGGTGGAGAAAGAGTACGGAGCTTGTGTGAGTGTAGCTGGTGATGCTTTACAAGGAAGTGATTGACTGTTTGATTAATTGATTGATTTAAGACGCCGCAACAAAGAGATCACGGAGAGGAACCAGTGGAGAAGATTCAGGGGACCACCTCCTGGCATTAGAAAAACTGCAGAGGGACAAATCGAGGGAGACAGAGTGTATGTATATGGTGTTGTGGTGAGTGGTGCATGGCCTCGCTGGCGTCACTCAATGTGGTGTGTGGGTGA
>NC_087165.1:22373511-22381011 GCF_035594125.1 Scylla paramamosain
TGGTCATTTCTTTTATTATATTCTAATGTACTTGTGATCCGAGGGCTTCACCAATGTACCAAGCTGACATATAACAAAGAACCTTGCCGCAAGATATTAATGACGTAATAATAATAATAATAATAATAATAATAATAATAATAATAATAATACACTAGAACCAGCCAGCCACACCCTCAGGTCCGTAATTAAGACTTTCTTCCCCAAGTGGATGTGAAGTAAATGTGGATGAATTGGAGCCAGAATGGATTGCTTGACGATAGGGTGTGGAGTGGACAGAGGCGGAGGAGCACTTCCACTGTGGAGTAACACTGAATGGTGTGTTGGTAGGAGTCTTCGCCTTTACCATCCTACACCATTTACAGCCTAACCTGTTGTATGTACGAGTCTCTCTCTCTCTCTCTCTCTCTCTCTCTCTCTCTCTGTACCCTTTCCTTCCTGTTCTCGCTTATCATAGGTTAACATGACGGCCAGCGCACCAATCACCATCACTTTTCCTTCTTGTCTTCCCAATGATCGATGGTGATTGGCTGCTCCTGTGGGCGGTCCAGCGCTTGCCAGACTTGTGCATTCCTTACTGGTTGGTGATATGCCAATGTGTTTGAGACTGAAAGGGATGGTGTGATTGACTAGCTAATGGAGTGACTGATTGACTGATTGGCTGGCTGAGTGTCTGAGTACATGACTAATTGGCTAACTAGTTGACCGTCTGACAGTGTGATATAATACTGACTGACTGACTGACTGACTGGATGGTTAAGTATGAATGAATATCAAGCAGGCTGGATGGCTTTCTGCATGACTGAATGACTGACTGACTGAGAGATTAGCTATTTGGCCAACTGACTAATCGACTGGCTGGCTGGCTGACCGTGTAGCTGGCTGACAGGCAGACTGGCTGACTGAATGGGTGGTCTCGGACTGACTGGCTGGCTGACTGATAGACTTAGGAATATCCCGCATGAATACCCGATAGACTGGATGGAAAAGTATAAATCCTACAAATAAATACGTAAACTATAGAGACAGGAGGACTGACTGACCGAATAACAACACATGGAAATCAGTCAGAAAGGATTATATATATTATATATATGAAAAAAAAAAAAAAACAGCAAAAAGAGAGTGAGAAAGTGGGAAACAGAATAAGTGCTGAAGAAATAGAATGATGCAATTAATGAGAGAAAAAATATATATATGGACAAGCAAATAAAAATGCAACAATACTTAATTTTCTAAACACTTTGGGTTCACTTAAGGGTTGCTTTCAAAGACTACAAAGCGTGGCCCGATTTTCATGGGTGTCCTTTTAAGTGATGATGCAAAATTCATGTTAAATTATCACTGCAATCATGGAATCCACATTGATTTCCACTAGGGCCTCTTTAACCCTTTCACTGCCAAATGGTACATCGTCTGATAACCAGTAATCTCTGAGACATTTCTCCTTCTACGACCACAGCTAAACATTATACTGGCTAGAAATTGCAAAATATTCCTTTTCATCCATTTCTTTCTTGTAATGCTTATAAAGATCTCATGCATTGCTTTTTATGGTGTGAATTGTTAGCTATCGCAGTGAACGGGTTAAAATTGTAAGAAGTATCACTAGAATCTTGAAAACACCCTTGAAAACCCCAGCAGCTTGCACCACAGCCTCTTTAAAGCAGCCGAGATAAGAAATCCTTGTAATATTATCACTGGAATCATGAAAACACACTTGAAACCAAACATAGCTTCCACTAGAACCTGTTTAAAGTAGTAGAGATAATAAGCCTGAATATTTAAGGATACAGTTGCCAGAGACCGAGTGAAGAGAGAGAGAGAGGGAGAGAGGGAGAGGGGGAGAGAGAGAAGATAAAAAAAAGATTAATAAAATACGTAAGGAAGGACGAGGAGTGAGTCATGGGAACGATATGCTATCTTATCAAGAGGCTTCGTGTGGTTTACATTTCTCCTTAAGACCAAAGAACGACCGACCAACTACACTTGTTGAAGATATTCAGTGGGGGTGTGCTGATTGGCCTTATCTGTGTGTGTGTGTGTGTGTGTGTGTGTGTGTGTGTGTGTGTGTGTGTGTGTGTGTGTGTGTGTGTGTGGCATAACACTGCATATTTCAACATACTTCATAATACACCTATGATATCTCTCTATAATAATAATAATAATAATAATAATAATAATAATAATAATAATACAGAAGTTATCACACCTACGAGGAAGTACTGGCCGGAACACAAGTCATCATACAGTGCTGGTTAAGTCTTGAGGAAGAACGCGGTAGTGGTGGTGCTGGTAGTCGCGAGGGGACGAGAGTCACAGGGATCGGAAAGGAGTAATGTTGGTGGTAGTAATGGCGGTGGTAGTAGTGGATGAGGTGGTGCTTTAGAAAAATACACGAGTGGTAGTGGAGTGGAACAGGTGGACACATCACACCTGTACAGACTCATCCACACACCTGGACACGGTCTGGAGGTGGAAGAGGATGAGTAGGAGGAGTAGGAGGAGGAGGAGGAGTACACGAAGATGGAGAAGGAGGAGAATGGATAACTTAATCACGTAGAAGGTACTGGAGGAGAAGGAGGAAGAAGAGTAGGAGGACACGGAGACAGAGGTGAAGAAGACAAACCGACAGTGAGGAACAGAGAACTGCATCATGGAGGTAAATGAGGCGGAGGAGACGGAGCAGGTGGTGGCGGTGCTGGAAGAGGGACGGCAGCAATACGAGGAGACGAGGTGCAGTACTGTAACGCTACACAAGGCGCGAGGAGGACCAGAAGTACGGCGAAGAAGACAGGACGCGGGAGAAGTAAAAATTGCAATCGTTAAGTGAGGTGTAGGAAGAGGAGGAAGAGAACGATGATGCTTCCTTAATTAGTTCAGATAATCCCGAAGTGAAGGAAGCTTTGGCACCAATTGAGAGCGTTGTCCTCGCCCGTGCAGCAGAGACTGTACACCTTCTGGGATTTGGTCTCCTTGGCACACATCTCGCACGTGTGTTGCTGCATGGCCTGTTGTAGGGCGGGGCAGGGCGGGGAGAGATAAAGAACAGGTAAAAATAGAGGAAAGGGTCAGTGGGAGACATTAGGAAAGAAATTAACGAGTTTTTTTTATATAAGATAGTAAGAATTTAATGGCGAGAGAGAGAGAGAGAGAGAGAGAGAGAGAGAGAGAGAGAGAGAGAGAGAGAGAGAGAGAGAGAGAGAGAGAGAGAGAGAGAGAGAGAGCACCTTGTTTAATTATAAGTTATCATTACTTAATATTAACAATATAGACGTGATTAAGATTCAAGCACGATTCGTACAATTTAAGTAACTTGGTAACAAATATAAAGCACGACATTCATTCTCTCTCTCTCTCTCTCTCCATAAATTCTACTAAACTCTTTATGATGAAATTCTCCCGTTCTTTTCTTCTTCCTAATTTCTCTTCCTCTATTTTTACCACTTCTTTCACTCCCTCCCTTTCCTTACTTCTGTACCTCCCCTGACCTAAGCACTTCCTCTCTTCCCTCCCTTACTCACCGTTCCCTTAACACAGTCCCCTATACGATCTTATTTTCCCCGCTAGGATTTGCTGTCAGCTTCTATTGCTGTCAGTCTGCTAACCAAGTAATTTAAGATGTCGGGACGAACTCAGGAGCTAGGAGTGCTGTCTCTCTCTCTCTCTCTCTCTCTCTCTCTCTTCTCTCCTCTCTCTCCTCTCTCTCTCTCTCTCTCTCTCTCTCTCTCTCTCATCTTATTTCTTTGTCTTTTAAGTCCTACTCTTCCTATTATTTTATTTTACTCCTCCTCATCTTTCTCCTCTCACTAAATACTACTTAGTGTTTTTTCTTCTTTCATTCTGATTCCTTTTATTATCTTCCTCCTTCTGTTACTCCTACAGTAAGTATTATCTACAGCAACAACAAAAACACAACAACAACAACAACAATAGCTACTACTACAATTACTACTACTACTACTACTACAACTACAAACTTCTACTTACATTATTGGTGCACTGGTTCTGGGTCTTTCGCACTGGACCTGAGCCAAAGAGACTTCTCCTGAAGGCGGCAAGTCCACGCTCCACATCGTCGCCTTGTACAGAAGGATAAGCCTGGGCAGCCACCACCATTACCACCAGCACCACCACCACGAGAGTTGCCGTGGTCACTCTTACGCCAACCCAGCCTGCCATCTGACGGAGGGAGGAGAGGGAAGCGTGAGGGAGGGATAAATAGTGTGAGGGGCTGAAATGAGCGGTAGGGAGGAACATGGATGGCAGTATGAGATAAAATAAAGGAAAAGGTGAAAGAAAACGAGTGCAATGGAGGGAGAGAAAAGGTTGAGGGATGCAGGGAGTGATGGAGGGAGGTTTGAGGAATGGATGGAGTTGTTGAGGGAAAAGAGAGAGGTGGGAAAGGAAGAAGTGAAGAGAATGAAGGCGAGAACGATGGAAGGAGGTGAGAGAGAGAGAGAGAGAGAGAGAGAGAGAGAGAGAGAGAGAGAGAGAGAGAGAGAGAGAGAGAGAGAGAGAGAGAGAGAGAGAGAGAGAAGAAAGGCAAAGAGATAAGGCTGCTAGCTTCTCATCCCTTACCTTACTGCACTGAACAGGCAACAATAAAGTATTCAATTCAGTCCATGAAGCTAAAAAGAAAAAAAAAGTTGGCGTAAAGAAATGAAACCAAACCGGTAAGGACTTGCAAATTTAGGTGATGAATATGCGTTTCAAATGTTCCAGCGACGAAGGAAGAGGAAAAAAAGGAGAGGAGGAAGGTCAATAAGAAGAAAGATACAAGACAGTGGGATAGGATATAACAATAACAAACGAAAGCAGGAAAAAGGAAAGGGAAAGGAAGAGAGGAAAACAAGATATCTGAGGAAATAAGCCACAAGTTAGTAAGTGATAGAGGAAGGATGTGGTGTTGACGCCTCGCCTCTAGACAGCTCTCTCTCTGCAGGTGTGGAACCACGTGACTGCCTCGACTCGCTGCCACCCACCTTCTCTACTCTACACTGACTGGGGATTTACTGGCTTCAGGCGTCACATCTGGAGTCACTGGGAACGCGGATGCGGGGGAGCAGTTGGTAGGGAGAAGCCTTTGACATTGTTATCCTAAGTCTATGTGAGAACTGTGCTCTCTCAAATGTTGCAGTGATTATATCTTGACTGGTTTTAAAAAGGCTCTAGTGAAAGTTATTATGTTCAAAGTTATTTACAAGATTTCAGTAATAGTCGACAGCATCACTCATTGTAAGGGGGAAAAAAAGAAAAGAAAAAAACACTCACGAGAAAATTAATATCTCTGTGGCCTTTGAAAATAGTTGTAATGAAAGAGTGCAGGACATTTATGAATATAGGCGCAAATTACTTAGAGGGAAAGGAAATTAAGCCAGACGAAGTGGAATACACAAAAGAAATGACAATATCGCCGAAGAAGAAGAAGAAGAAGAAGAAGAAGAAGATGATGATGATGAAGAAGAAAAAAATAACAACAATAACAACAACAACAACAACAACAACAACAACAAGACGACCGATGATGCTTAGGAAAATGAGGCAAATAAACACAAATTACTTAATGGAAGGAAACAAGGAAGGAAGGAACGAAGGAAGGAAGAAATGAAGAAAAGACGACAAGAAAGCATCACCTGTCTTTTAGTTTTCCTTCTCCTCTGCTTTCTCAACAATCTTTTTCTCCTCCTCCTCCTATTCCGTTTCCTCCTCTTTTATCCATCCACTTTCACCATCTCCTCTTCTTCATCTTCATTGTCGTCTATTTTCTCCACGACCTTTTCCTCTTTCTTCTCTTTTTTCCCATTCTTACCGAAATGAAGCAGCCAAATAACTACACAAAGACTTTCATGTACACACTGGTGTTTGGGTATACTGTGTACTCTTCCACGTTCATCACCACATGTAAAAACGCATTTCGCTGCGTCACCAACAATCTGCACTTTATACGGCGTCTCTCTCTTCTTTCTCCTCCTCTTCCTCCTCCTCCTCCTTCAGATAAGACAACGCCCTCTATCTCTATCAATTCTCCCATGAGAGCCTTTCAAAGCATACCTGACCTAAGCTAACCTCCCACTGAGAATCGTTCAAAAGCGTAAGCAATTGAATTTAACCTTATCCTGAGAATCACTCTAAAGTACGCCTGAACTACCTCACGCTAATCCAATCTAATCTCAATAGGAATATGAGAACTTTACAAACTATACCTCAGCTAATCTACTCTAATCTAACTTCCCAACTCCGAAGAGCCTCAAAACTATTCAAAACACTCAAAGTTTTATATATATGTGTGTGTGTGTGTGTGTGTGTGTGTGTGTGTGTGTGATACCTTAATTCAATCTAAGCTAACCTAACCGATGGCAACTCAGTGCGGTACGACAAACGTGATTGTAAATGTAAGGAAAAACTGACAGTAGTTAAGGTGAGGAGGAGGAGGAGGAGGAGGAGGAGGAGGAGGAGGAGGAGGAAGTAGCTGAGAGATGTTTAAAGGAAGGAAGACAATTCGAAAAAGCACTTGAGAGAGAGAGAGAGAGAGAGAGAGAGAGAGAGAGAGAGAGAGAGAGAGAGAGAGAGAGAGAGAGAGAGAGAGAGAGAGAGAGAGAGAATGATCATTATCCTTTTTTCTATCTGGCAACACTGTGGTGTGACGTTAACATTTTTCTCACTCCTCAGAGGGTGACTCAGAGAAAGAAAAATCTCTCTCTCTCTCTCGCTCTCTCTCTCTCTCTCTCTCTCTCTCTCTCTCTCTCTCTCTCTCTCTCTCTCTCTTAGTAACTCAATCAAAGACAGTCTGGCACTATTTTCTCCCGTTTAATTCAATCATATGAGAGAGAGAGAGAGAGAGAGAGAGAGAGAGAGAGAGAGAGAGAGAGAGAGAGAGAGAGAGAGAGAGAGAGAGAGAGAGAGAGAGAGAGAGAGAGAGAGAGAGAATCCCATCTTCTCATTCATCCATGCACACCTATCCACCCACCAACCTCACCGCCCCCCCTACACACACACACACACACACACATACATACACGCATTAGCGTGTGCACAAGCACACCCACCCACCCACTCTCACACACACACACACACACACACACACACACACACACAGGTGGCTGACACACTCACCTCGGGCCTCGAGAAGGAAGCAAGCGTGGGTGTGTTCCTGGTAGAAGCGGTGACGGGGACACAGCCACGCGGGAGGGACAACAAGGGACACCCTGGTATGACACTTTACTCTCCCCCTCTCCCTCCTCACCCGCACGAGGGATATTAGTACTCTCCCTGCTTGGCGCGAGTGCTCCAGCACTCCTAGTAGAAGTAGAAGTAGGTTGGGTAGAGATGCAGTGCGCGTTTCACACTTGAATGCAAGAAAGTTGCAGTGATTTACACCTCAGCACTGCCAGGTGTGGCAATGGCACTGTCAGGGTGGCACTGACAGGCGGCCTAGAGGATATACTCATATAGGAAGGGAATGTTATGATTTTCTTGCCACAGCTGACACCTGATCAA
>NC_087165.1:22391011-22403511 GCF_035594125.1 Scylla paramamosain
TCAGGGAGGAAAGAAGAAAGTGCAAAGTCTGGTAGTCTTATCCTGATTCTCTCTCTCTCTCTCTCTCTCTCTCTCTCTCTCTCTCTCTCTCTCTCTCTCTCTCTCTGTGTGTGTGTGTGTGTGTGTGTGTATCCTCATAATCCTCTGTAATGCTTCCAAACAAGAAACATCGTCATCATCATTACCATCATCATCATCATCATCATCATCATCATCACTTTCATTACGAATCCAGGTTATAATTCATATACTCTTATTTTCCCTTCCTAATATGGTCATATCTCTCGTTTTCCTTCTTTTACCTTTACCACTCCCTCCTCACGACGTCATCCTCCTCCACCATCTCCCCTGCCTCCAGTATTCTCCTCATTCTTCTCCTCCAATTTCTCTCACCTGACTTCATATGATATGTTCTCTACCGTCCTCCAGTCACTCTCGTCTCCCCGTCTGTCCCAAAAACCCTTACCGTCTTCTTTCTGCTCTCTCTCTCTCTCTCTCTCTCTCTATTCACCTCCTTCGGCTCAGTTTTGCTCTCGGGAGGAAGAAAAATGAGTGACCTTTCTCGAACTACAAAAGCAACTCTGGGTGACTTATAGCAAGGAAGAAGTTAAGCAAGTTACAAGAAGGAGAGAGACACACACACACACACACACACACACACACACACACACACACACACAAGAGGCTATTAGTCACCCGATGCTCCACTTTGATCATCTTTCTGCTTCCATCTCTCCACTGTGACATGAAAGTCGTACTGTAAAAACCAACGCTTCTTTAAGTTAGAGAATTGAAACACGTTGAAAAAAAAAAGAGCTAAGAAATATATGAAATGAATTACTGGGAAGGTGATGTCAGTAAGTTATTCTCTCTCTCTCTCTCTCTCTCTCTCTCTCTCTCTCTCTCTCTCTCTCTCTCTCTCTCTCTCTCTCTCTCTCTCTCTCTCTCTCTCATGATCATTACCACTACTTCCTTTTTTCTTTTCTCCTTTTTTTTACTTCTCCTTTTGTGAGTTTCTTTTTTATATAAATATATTAGTTATCTACTTATGCGAATTCTTCTTTTCCTTCCTATTTCTTTATGCTTCCTTCTTACGTGAGTTTTTTTCATAAGAATTTTTATATTACAAACATTTCTTCTTCTTTTTCCTTTTCTTCTTCTTCTTCTTCTTCTTCTTCTTCTTCTTCTTCTTCTTCTTCTTCTTCTTCTTCTTCTTCTTCTTCTTCTTCTCCTCCTTCTCCTCCTCCTCCTCCCATCCTCCTCCGTCTTCTCTTCCTTTAGCGACGCGCAGAATCACGTTCCTTTCTTCACTAATCGAAATCACCCCGCTAAAAATGTGACTATAAAATAGGTTTTTTACATGGAAACAGAAGGAGGAGGAGGAGGAGGAGGAGGAGGAGGAGGAGGAAGAGAAGGAGGAGGAGGAGGCAAGGAAAATGAACAAATTTACTTTTATGTCCTTGTGGCTCTTTCTCTCTCTCTCTCTCTCTCTCTCTCTCTCTCTCTCTCTCTCTGGCTTTGCTAATTATTGGTTATTGTTATTATTGATTCCAATGGGCATGTTTGTTTTTATCTCGTTTTCTTTTATCGGTTTTCTTACGTTTTTTCCTTCATGTTTTCATTCATTCTTTATTTTCATCGTGTTTGTCTTTACTGCTCCCTGCCTGAAATTTAATAACCGTTTACCTCTTTTTCCATTCTAAGTAGTTTTCTTTTTCTCTCTTCCTCTACTTCATTATCACAAAATATCATTATCGTCATTATTATCATTACGATTTTGTTCTTCTTCCACCCTTGTTTCTCCTTGTGTTCTTTTCTTCTTCGTCTTCCTTCTCCTCCTTATCATCATCATTATCATCATTAATACTGGTCTTCTTTCTTCTCTGGATAGAATAAGTAGCGGTGGTATGCCTTATTTCTGTTCTATAAAATTTCTATGCAGTTTCTCCACAGTGCAAGGTATAATTTTTCTCCTTTGCGTCCTATCGTAAGCTGGAGGACACATTGGAAGCCTTCGCCTCTGTTGCAGTTTGGTTTTTTCCTTTATATTCCTTCTCCCCCTTCTCTTATTTCTCTTCCTTCTTCTTAATATTATTATTTCACATCGTCATATTCATATCTTCCCTTTTTTTTTCTTTTTTCCTCTTTTTTTTTCCCCCGTTTCATTTCTCAATCATTAAATTTTTGACACTTGCTTCCCTGCCTGGGACGCGTGTAGATCAGTTCTTGTCTATCTGCTGTTTCTTTCCTAAACATGGTGGTGGTGGTGGTGGTGGTGGTGGTGGTGATGATGGTGGTGGTGGTGGTGGTGGCGGTGGTGGTGGTGGTGGTGGGGATGGTGGTGGTGGTGGTGGAAGAGGAGGAGGAGGAGGTGTTGGTGGTGATGATGATGATGATGATGATGATGATGGTGGTGGTGGTGGTGGTCGTAATAACAATAGTATTAGTGAAAGTGGTGCTATTATTGTTATTATTATTATTATTATTATTAGTAGTAGTAGTAGTAGTAGAAGTAGTAGTAGTAGTAGTAGTAGTAATGATAGCACTCAAAACAACAAAAACAATAACAACAACAAAAACAACAATAATCACAAGAACAACTGCTATACCACCATCAACAACACTAACAACAACAACAACAACAACAACAACAACAACAACAACAACAACAACAACAATGAAACAATGATAATATAACAACGAAAATGCCAATGCTAGTATTCTCTCTCTCTCTCTCTCTCTCTCTCTCTCTCTCTCTCTCTCTCTCTCTCTCTCTCTCTCTCTCTCTCTCTCTCTCTCTCTCTCTCTTCTTTAACAACGCCACAGTAAGCGATGATCATTTCCTACGTCTGTCCCGAATAATTCCTGTGGCCTACTTTCTCTCTCTCTCTCTCTCTCTCTCTCTCTCTCTCTCTCTCTCTCTCTCTCTCTCTCTCTCTCTCTCTCTCTCTCTCTCTTTGCGATCTGACACTGAATGAAGCAATATGCATAAATCACATTTCTCTCTCTCTCTCTCTCTCTCTCTCTCTCTCTCTCTCTCTCTCTCTCTCTCTCTCTCTCTCTCTCTCTCTCTCTCTCTCTCTAAAAAGGTCACCTTGTACTCCTTTACCTCAATCTATTCATGTGAGAGAGAGAGAGAGAGAGAGAGAGAGAGAGAGAGAGAGAGAGAGAGAGAGAGAGAGAGAGAGAGAGAGAGAGAGAGAGAGAGAGAGAGAGAGAGAGAGAGAGAGAGAGAGAGAGAGAGAGAGAGAGAGAGAGAGAGAGAGAGAGAGAGAGAGAGAGAGAGAGAGAGAGAGAGAGAGAGAGAGAGAGAGAGAGAGAGAGAGAGAGAGAGAGAGAGAGAGAGAGAGAGAGAGAGAGAGAGAGAGAGAAGCACAGAACAGATTCAACTGTATTAGATGAGAAAGCACATTAGAGAGAGAGAGAGAGAGAGAGAGAGAGAGAGAGAGAGAGAGAGAGAGAGAGAGAGAGAGAGAGAGAGAGAGAGAGAGAGAGAGAGAGAGAGAGAGAGAGCCATCCATCCTAGTGACTTTTCAGGGACTTTCTTTCATTATTAAGAGTCAAGGGTTATCCTTGTCCTTCCTTTCTCTCCTTCATCTCTTCCTTCATTCCTTACATCCCTTCCCTTCTTCCTTCCTTCATTTCTGCGTTTTTTTTTTATATTCGTGTCTCTGTTTGCTTTTTTTTTCTTTCTCTTTTTCCTTTTCTTTCTCCTCCCTTCCTCCCATTTCTTTTTATTCCCTTCCTCCTTTTCCTTCACTCTTTTCCTATCTCCCCTTTTTCATTTTCTCCTTTCTCTCTTCCTTTCGTATGTGTTTATTTTCTTGTTCCATATTTTTCCTTCCCTCCTTCACTTTTCCTCCCTTCATCACTTCCTCGTCTTTCATTTTTTCCCTTCTTTAATATTTTACTTCTACAGGTCTTTGATATTCTACTCTTTAATTTTTCTTCTGTCTTTAACTCTCCTTTGTAATTCTTCCCCTCCTTTCCTTCGTATTTTCCTACACCTCTTTCTTATCACCTCCTATCCTCCTATTCCTTCTTCCACTAATTTGTATGTTGACACTGCGCTCTCTCTCTCTCTCTCTCTCTCTCTCTCTCTCTCTCTCTCTCTCTCTCTCTCTCTCTCTCTCTCTCTCTCTCTCTCTCTCTCTCTCTCTCTCTCTAACAAGGTCCGGATGATATATTATCACCTTCAAACATTTCCTTAACAAGGGTTGCTCCTCCTCCTCCTCCTCCTCCCTCTACTCCTACACATCCTCCTTTTATTTATTTTTCCATCTTTGCTTCTTCATGTGTACTTCATTACCTCCTCCTCCTCTAAATCATTGTCCTTATCCAAAAGATGAATAATAATATAAGTCTCTTTTCATCCTATCCTATGAGAGTTCCATGTAAATGTTCTTCATATTGCATGGTGTTATTTTCTCCCTTAACTGTTGCACTATCATGTCTCTTCACTAAGTAGTTAGCTAGAATTAGTTCCTAAGACTAACAGTGCTTGGATCCAAAGGTTTGTTACGGTTTGGTTATTCTATATAATCCTTCAGCTTTTCCTCTTTGTGGGCGGTTTCATTTTAGACACAGTCGAGCCAGATGTTTTACATGTAGTATTTTTTTTTTTTTTTATGTAGGAGGGACACTGGCCAAGAGCAACAAAAAATCTAATAAAAAAAAATCCCATTGAGATGCCAGTCCCATAAAAGGGTCCAAAGCGGTAGCCAAAAAACTGAAGGATAAGTGTCTTGAAACCTCCCTCTTGAAGGAATTCAAGTCATAGGAAGGTGGAAATACAGAAGCAGGCAGGGAGTTCCAGAGTTTACAAACAAAAGTCATGGATTTGGTTCAAGTCGGTGACCTTTTCACTCAGAGGACTCCAAACTTTTCAGTGCAAGGCCACTACATATTTTGCACATTATCGTGAGCCAAACAAGGAGTTTTCATAAAGAAAAACTTAATGAACTGGTGTTTTATATGATATTTTTTAGACTTATAATATGTCTGAAAGTTAGAAGGGAAATATGATCACCACACAGGAAAAGTGCAGCCATTGTAATGAGAAATTAGCTGTCTTACTGCTTCCTGTCAAAGAAAAGATCCCTTCCTATGGCGTCATTTAATTAATTCTGCACCACTGAGTTTGTTCAGCACATCGATCTTCTCACGAAAAAGACTTCAGGAAATGCTAATGAGCTGCTGCTTCGGCCATGTTTGTTTTGGGAGATGTTAGACCGTATCCTAATCCTTATTCCATCTTATACCCAACCTTAGCGAAGGAGTCCCTCGAGGCAATGTCTGCCAAAACGTGATCCCAATGATTTAGGATGCCTGTCCTTCATTTTGGTACCTCAGTTCTGGCTCAGGACATGCATATGGTCAATTAACACAATTTTTATTTTTTATAAGTACGGGCCAAGATTTCCACTCACAAATTGCAGCCGTTAGTAACTATACCAGTCTACACAAACGCTACAGTCATTACACCACTCGAAAAAGATTCCAATAACTTGCACTTGATGGTGTTAAAAACAGTACAGGTGACATCCGGACATTTGCAAATACTCAATGGCCTCTCAGTTAAGATGGTATATACTAGTGGGACTTCTTCTTCAAAGTGAGGAGGTGAAACACATTTTTTTATTATTTCACTCGCCAAAATCAAGACCCTATTAATTTTTTCTTCACATTTTCCTCGGTAACTTTTGACAGCTCAATCACCGGAAAGAAGACTTAAAAGCTTAAAAAACCTACGCCAAACTTTAAGCTTTACCATTTTTTGTGTTTGGAACGCGGCTTCAAGTATTCTTCTGTTTTCCTGTGATATGGAAAGCATTGTTTATTTGTTTGTTTGTTTTTCCCCCAGCGTTTTTCTTCACACCAACAAGTTCCTTCCTGCGTCCAATTAAGTTCTCTCTCTCTCTCTCTCTCTCTCTCTCTCTCTCTCTCTCTCTCTCTCTCTCTCTCTGCTATCCATCTAATCCAGGCCACCACATCAAAATCTCGCCTGATATCTCTATCGAGTTATGTGTCTGTCTTAGCCTCTTTCACCATCACTAGAGTCATTCTATTACAGTTAGTGTCCATCTGAAGAATATTTTGCATCTCTCTCTCTCTCTCTCTCTCTCTCTCTCTCTCTCTCTCTCTCTCTGAGGGATGCGTCAGTTTCCCTCCCATCTCATTCTTCTCTTTTGTGTGTGTGTGTGTGTGTGTGTGTGTGTGTGTGTGTGTGTGTGTGTGTGTGTGTGTGTGTGTGTGTGTGTGTGTGTGTGTGTGTGTGTGTGTGTGTGTGTGTTAGACAATGAAGATTCCTGGGTTTTACAATAGTTTCTCTCTCTCTCTCTCTCTCTCTCTCTCTCTCTCTCTCTCTCTCTCTCTCTCTCTCTCTCTCTCTCTTTCTGACAACCGAAGGAAGGTTCCACTTCAGTCCGACACACTGACATACTTGCTGCTGCTGCTGCTGCTGCTGCTGCTGCTGCTGTTACTGCTGCTGTTAAGAGTAAATTCCATCAACTCAACAAAAATAAGATGGATGAGAGAGAGAGAGAGAGAGAGAGAGAGAGAGAGAGAGAGAGAGAGAGAGAGAGAGAGAGAGAGAGAGAGAGAGAGAGAATAGAATATGGAAAAACAGTAACCAGAACACCCACACACACACACACACACACACACACACACACACACACACACACACACATATACAAGCAATTTACATCATTTTCCCTAGATGGAGACAACAACTCGCAACGTTATGAAACTGAATTAAGCGAGGGATGAAATAACGAAACTTGCTGATCCGTGTCACCCTCCGACTGTCCATTACGCCCATTAACTCTCTCTCTCTCTCTCTGTGAGCTGCGCAAACTATCTACATAAACTTCTTTCTATTTATCTATCCATTTATCTATTTCTCGCATCTATCTAGTGTATTCAAATAAATGAATATATCTACCCATATAACATTCCTGGCTTATCGTCAACAGGTGAGACCGAAAGATAATTAAACACTGTGTTCCCCTTGTCATGTGCAGAGCAGTAGGCAAGCACAAAGGAGAGAGAGAGAGAGAGAGAGAGAGAGAGAGAGAGAGAGAGAGAGAGAGAGAGAGAGAGAGAGAGAGAGAGAGAGAGAGAGAGAGAGAGAGAGAGAGAGAGAGAGAGAGAGAGAGAGAGAGAGAGAGAGAGAGAGAGAGGCAGGCAGTGACAAAGAGGCAGAAACAGACGAACAGATGAACAAAATTAAAAGCAAAGATAGACATGCACGAGCGGTAAAAAGACAGATAGAGAAACATAAATATAAGCAGACAGAGAGAGACGGACGGACACACAGAGGAAAAAGGTGAGCCAGGGACATGGGAACTCCAACAGACTACTAACAAACAGAAGAAATGATCAGCGGAAACGTGGCAATGACGGAGACAAAGACGGAGAGACAAAACTGATAAACGGAAGCGGAAATGCAGAGATTGACAGAGAGACACACCGGAAAAAGGAAAAAATAAAATAAATAAATAAATAAAATAAATAAATAGATAAATACATACTTATCAACTGCAAAACAGGTAAACAGACACTAGGCAAAACACAGACGTGATAAAACATTTTTTTTTGCAAAGTGTCTCGGAATAGAAGGGAACCCGACTGAGATGAAGGGAGAAAGTTGACAAGAAAAGACAAAGAATGATAATAACGATGATGACAAACAGATAGAGATAAACAGCTGTCAGAGAAAAAAAATACTTGGGAAAAACACCTTCTCTTCGTTTCGTTCTCTTTTTTTTAGTTCTTGTGAAGGCGTGGGTGGTGGTGGTGGTGGTGGTAGGCGGGAAGAGTTGAGTTTTAGTGGCCTCTAAGGAAATCATGAGAGAGAGAGAGAGAGAGAGAGAGAGAGAGAGAGAGAGAGAGAGAGAGAGAGAGAGAGAGAGAGAGAGAGAGAGAGAGAGAGAGAGAGAGAGAGAGAGAGAGAGAGAGAGAGAGAATCCCATTCACATGTACACTCACAAAACGCGACATCAAACAACAACAACAACACACACACACACACACACACACACACACACACACACACCAAAGTAAAAAAAAAAAAAAATCACAATCGCATCGAAAAATAAAATCTTAAAAAAAAATCACAAAAAAAGAGGAAGAAGAAAAAAAATGTCAGATGAAACAAACTAATATTAAAAAAAAAGTTGATAAATAAGAGAACATTTTGCTTCATGTAGTATTCCATTAATTTTCCTTCCCTATTTCATTTTTTCCTTCTTCACCCCCGCCCCCCTTTTTTCCCTTTTATTTACCTCTCTCACAATCCTGATACCTTCGTGGCACTTTTCCTAAACCATCAAAAGAAAAAAAGAAAAAGAGAGAGAAAGAAAAAAAAAGCAACTTGGTTTCAACTTTAAGTCAAAGCAAAAATAACAACAACAATAGCCACGAAACAAACAAACAAACAAACACACACACACACACACACACACACACACACACACACACACACAGGTGAATTCCTTACATTGCTACGTGAGGTAGAATACATTAATGAAACGCACTACCTTCTAGATACGCGTGTGTGTGTGTGTGTGTGTGTGTGTGTGTGTGTGTGTGTGTGTGTGTGTGTGTGTGTGTGTGCAGCAAGATGTAAGTAAACAAGATGGCAACAACACAAGCGATAGATAAAGAGGGAAGTGAAGGAGGCTGTGATAAAGAGAGCGAGAGTGACAAGGTGTGTGTGTGTGTGTGTGTGTGTGTGTGTGTGTGTGTGTGTGTGTGTGTGTGTGTGTGTGTGTGTGTGTGTGTGTTTTCAGGTGCAAGTCTGTAAGTGTAAATGTACCAGGAAGAGAGAGAGAGAGAGAGAGAGAGAGAGAGAGAGAGAGAGAGAGAGAGAGAGAGAGAGAGAGAGAGAGAGAGTTGTGCTCAAGGACATGATAACCAGCCAGCAACAGGCAATAAATGAAAAATACAGAAGACACATCTCGCACAACTTGTACCCAGCCACCGCTTTGACCGAGTAAGGAAACAAAGCATTCAAATAACGAGAACAACAACAAAACGAGTAGTAGTAGTAGTAGTAGTAGTAGTTGTTGTTGTTGTTGTTCCAATCACGGTGCACACACAAAATAAAATAAGCAAATTACGTATTCATACAACAAAACACGTATATATATAAAAAAAAAAACTATCCTTATTTCCTTCCACGTCTCCTACGCATTAATCTTCATAGTTATTAAAAATAAATAAATCAATAAATAAACATACCAGATCCTTTGTTTTCTCCTTCCTTTTTTGGACATTCAACCTGATTAACAAGACAACAGTAAGCGTCACTCTTCAATCTGTGTGTCTCCTTGTCCTTTAGTGGTTACGGTTATGGAGGAGGAGGAGGAGGAGGAGGAGGAGGAGGAGGAGGAGGAGGTAGTCGTCAAGCCAAATCGAACATGAGAAAGACACGTGGTTAACCTTATCGTGTGAGTGTGTTACGAGAGAGAGAGAGAGAGAGAGAGAGAGAGAGAGAGAGAGAGAGAGAGAGAGAGAGAGAGAGAGAGAGAGAGAGAGAGAGAGAGAGAGAGAGAGAGAGAGACTGATTCACTCATTATTATTGTTATTATTATTATTATTGTTATTATTATTATTATTATCATTATTATTATCATCATCATCAATTAAAACATTATTAAGCTTAAAAACAATGTATATAACGTAAGAAGACAAGAAAATAAGCAAATAAAGATCCTGCAAGAAGCCATCAGACCTACAAGTGGCAGTTCTTGTATAAAATATATCCACACACTTCCACCTGTCATCCACATCCATGAATTTGTCTAATCTTTTAAAGCTCCCTAATGACTCAGCACTAACAGCCTGATTACTGAGTACATTCCATTCACTTACCACTCTCTCTATTCACTTATCACTCTACGGCGCCTGCAGCTCAAATTAATAACAATGATGTCCCAGGCAGCATCAATATAACAAACTGACGTATCAAAATGCATCGACAAACTTAAAATTAGCAAACAAGGGAGGTTTCAAGACACTTATCCTTCAATTTCTGACTACCGCTTTGGCATCTCTGTGGGTATTTTGTTTTTTATTGGATTTTTGTTGCCCTTGTTGTCCCTCCTACATAATAAAAAAAAAAAAAAAAAAAACACACGAGACTGACACGATCTCACCCCGCATCTTAAAACAAGCGAAATCCGAATTAGTTAAACCACTAACCGTACTGTTCAATAAATATCTGCAGTCCGGTACAATGCCTGATGAGCGGAAGCTTGCTAACGTAACACCGATTTTCAAAAAAAGGCAGTAATTACCGGCCAATTAGCTTAACCTCAGTCGTAATAAAGTATTTGTCTTAATCGGCAGATCTTTTGAACATAAATCTAAAGATACAATCCCCACTTTCTATTACTCTTGGGTCCGTCCCCCTTTGGAATATTGCGTTCAAGCATGGTGCCCCTATTACCAGAAAGACGTTGATAAATTAGAGAGTTTAGCGTAGAGTAACAAAAATGATACCAAGCCTAAGAAACAAATCATACGAGGAGCGTCTTAAAGAATTAAATCTATTCCCATTAACACAAAGACTAAGAGGCGACTTAATACAGGTGTTTAAAACCATCAAGGGCACTGATAACATGGACTGCAGTAAATATTTCACGACACTCTTCAAATTACACGCGAGGAAACGGTTGCAAAATTGTTGGGAAATCCTTCAACTCTCACAAATCATAAAATAATTTTCTTCCAACGAGTAGTAAATCTATGGAATGGGCTTCCTCGAGACGTGATAGACTGCAACGCCGTACAGACTGTTAAACGCCGTCTTGATAAATATCTTGCCTGCAATCCGCGGCTAACAGTTTGCTTGTTAGTGATTAACTTCTTTGTCTTCAGGAAATTGGGGCACCTCATTTCATCCATTTTCTTTCTTTCCTATAAAATTTCCTTTGGGTTTTTCTTCTCTAACCTCGTAAAGTATTTCTTTCTGACCTGTTTTCCTGTACAGCTTATGCCGGAGGGAGTGGAGGGTGGGGAGAGAGCCTTCTGCTTTCCTGTCCTTTTCTTCTACTATCACCTTAGTAGTCCTAGGTCAGGTCACCTCTTGAGAACCGCAAGATCTGTTGTGGCCTGTTTTTCTATGTAACTCTATGTAACTATCTCCATTATCTACCATTTCGTAAACTTCACTATAAAAACTCAACAAGTTCGTCAGGCAAGACTGAAATACTGAGTTCAATGACACGAACTTTTCTTTATTATTGTTAGAAAAAAAAGCAATCGTTCGCTCACCTCAATTTTTTTGTATTTTCTCTTCTTTTTTTCTTTTTTTTTATGTGTACAGTCCGCGTTACTCGGAAGAGAGGAGGAGGAGGAGGAGGAGGAGGAGGAGGAGGAGGAGGAGGAGGAGGAGGAGGAGGAGGAGAAATTGCCACCTTCTCTTCTTTTATTCCTCGTCCTTCTCATATTCTTCTCGTCAATACTATTCTATCAATTTGTGTATCTCATCCTACTGGTGTCACTGCACATTAAACAGTACACTTCCCACAAACAGCCCACTTAAGAACCAAATATAGTGTTTTTTGTTCTTCATTTGTGTTCCTTTATGCTTCTCCTCTTCCTTTAATGTTAAAAGCCCAGCACCTCTTCACTCCTTTTTCCTTCACTTCCCCAATCAGTTATCTTCTCTACAAGCCCCTCCTCCCTCCTCCCTACATCTCATTAACTCACGCATCCCACCTCAACCACCCACCCACACCTCCTGGCTCTCCACCACCCATACTCTAGTTCAAGTGGATCGTCCCAATAACTACGTCTCCACCACCACCACGTTCAGCACTGTATCACGAGCTGCGGTGCGTCATTCCGGTGATAACACGCCCCTAACACAGGTGCGCACACACACACATACAAACACACACAGATGACACACACGCTCTTCACCTCAATGACCTTCTATCTCGTCGAGCGCTCCACGAGAACATGAGGGAGGCTGTAAGAAGCAAGCAGGTCTACATGAGGTAATCCCTTTATAAAACTCAAATACTAATCTTACCCACATATCATCCATGAGCATAAATTTATCTCAATTAAATCTCCTACTAACTCGGCACTAAGAACCTCAATGTAGAGAAAATCCTTTATTCCACCAATTCAACATTCTACTCGAGATCCAATTCTTTCCTAAATCGCTTTAAAATCAAACTCCATCAAGATTGAACCTATTGCTTCCAGTACTATTCTAACTGTTAATCCTAAGGGTTTCCTCTACATTACCATTGTTTTATCCTATATGACACTTCCATGCAAACCTCTATCGCATTTCAATCATTGCTCTAATATTGTACATGGCGCAGGATAGTGCTTTTGTTCGTAAATATAAGAGGTACAGTGTTCTTCTGAGCTCCATGTACATTTACTACAACGTACATTACGCATGCCGGCTGTCTATTTACAAATCACGATTGTAACTGTTTCTAATTAAATTTACCTTGTTTAAAATATTTCTA
>NC_087165.1:22411011-22421011 GCF_035594125.1 Scylla paramamosain
ACCAATCTAATCAAGTCCTCAACAACCACCACACTGCCCGGAGACAACAGCCTCGACAACATGAAAAGACGGTACAAATAAACGTAGTCTCCTGCAATGAGATACGTCCCCAACCAGAGCTTGCCCCCTGCCGTGTCGCACCAGCCGCCTACCATGCGCCTGCCTACCCCGCCAGGCCACGTAATAATCCAGCGTCAACACGACCTGGGCAGCGAGCTGATCCACCGCCCGCCCACAACCCAGTGCCTGCCACCTGTCTGCCTCACAACTCCTGGCCCAATACCAGCCAGCACAGGCGTCCAGGCACCTATTGTTATCACTGCAGAAAAAGTGGTCACTCCACGGATGATTGTTCCAGGAGAGTGAGGTGTGAGCATTGCAGCCGCCCAGGCCACACCCTTCAAGAGTGTCTCACACATTCAATGAGGAGCGGCAGGAGCAGGTTCTTTGCTCACCTCATAAATGAACAAGACCTGACGAGACACTCCTGATTCAATCCCTCCAAAGGATCACCACTCCCACCACAGGAGGCAGGTTTCCCTCCTTGGCCCCACCAGCGTATCACCGTTACTACAGCAACTGGAGCCATGCTGGGATACTGCCGGGACAAGCTCACCATCTTATCAGCCAACATCAGGGGTCTACAGACAAACATTGGTGACGACATACAGTCACGTGCTGCCGCACACCCCTGACGTCACAGCCACACTGGAGACCTTCCTTAACCCCTCGGTGCCTGCTAACTTTGGACAACTGCGGAGCTACACCTTATGGCATCAACAGAACAGAACACGAGACACCTTTGGTGGTGTCAATGTGTGCTTTAGGAAGTCTCTCTGTGCAGGTGGTGGAAGTCGACATGCCAGAGCACCTGGAGCTCATGTTTTTCAAAGTGTGAACACACAACAGGGAAACAGTCCTCCTGTGTGTGTGTTACTGCCCTCAGTGGCAGGGAGTGAACCTCTCCATTTCCTCCACACTAACCCGGATGCTCTACTGAACCAGCAAGCCTGCAAACACCTCATCATCGTTGGTGACCTCAACAACACCTCGTGGCAAGACCATTCGATGACTTGCTGACAGACTTTGGGCTCACCAATCACGTTGATTTCAACCCACAATTTCTGGCTCCTCCCTTGACCCAGTCATCACCGACTTGCCAGAGGGATTCATCACCTGCCGCCCACTCGGCACCACACTGGGTCATCTGACCACGTGGCCATCCTCACATCGGTGAAGGTGAGGGTGGACAGGGATGTGCCCACACCGTGCGCCAACTGGCTTTGGCAGCAGGCTGACTAGGACACACTGAGAGCCAAGCTCAGCCAAACTGGGGAAACCATCTCTCCGGCACTTAACGAGCAGGTGGGGACCTTCATCAGTCACCTGCTGTCCCTCCAGTTCAAGTACGTGCCCTGCCAGACATACAGGTCAAGACCAGGAGACCAGCCCTGGTTCGGATATCACTGTCATGAGGCGGCAGACTTGAAGAGTAGGGCCTGGTGGAGACTAAGGGCAAGCAACACCCAAGCCAACCATGATGTGTACAAAAACCGGCTGCCATAACACGCATAATACACAGAAAGATGGAAGACTGACCTAACCATGAAGCTGTCGGGTCAGAGTGTCAGCAAATAGTGATGGAACACCGTGAAGCAGCAGCAGGGCCTGGCCACTGACAGCACCATCCCCCCAATCATCACACCGAGTGGTGAAGCAGTGATGAGAGGGCGGGACAAGGCCGAGCTACTATAGGCCCCACTTCTCCAATAAAATGAGGTCTTCCAGATCCATCACTCCACCCAGGATCCCAGTGCTGACCACTGCAGAGCTGGACACCTTGCACATCGCCACGGAGCATGAGATGGCTCTGCTCTGCAAGTCTGACATCAAAAGGCTCTGGGACAAGATAATATCAGTCCCCATCTATTGGGGCAGTGTGCAGCCGAGCTTGCCCACTCCACTCACCCAGCTTTGCCGGGAATGCCTAGCCTCCCAGATGTGGCCAGGTCTATTGGAAGCAGGCCAGAGTGGTGGATGTACATAAAAAGAGTATAAGATTAGATCCAAAGAATTACAGGCCCATTTCCCTCCTGTCCGTGATGGGAAAAGATCCCTGGGTTCTCATCACGAGGGAAGTTACCCACCTTCCTTGACGCCCTCCACCTCCTCAACTCAAGGCAGTTTGGGTTCAGGCAGGTTAAGTCGGCCGCCGAACTGCTATCCCTAAGCTCTATGGAGTGGAGCACCGCAATCGACAGCGGGAGAGAGATGTTTTCCGTCACCTTGAAGCTGCCTTTCCAGCAGCCCATCTCCGTCCTGGGGGTGGAGGTCGACGCAGGTTCAACCTTCACCACCCATGTAAGGAAGATTGCCAGGAAGGTGCGGCGTGGAAGCCGAGATGTGTCCGACGTGCCGTGCCGGGAAGATTTCTCGATGGTCGGAGAATAGCGTTCCTCTACAGGGCCCAGGTCAGGCTTGTGATGGAGTACGTGCCTCTGACTGTTCCTCCTGCCCACCCTCATATCTTGTCAAGCTTGACAGGATCCAGGACAGAACACAAAAGATGGTGCACCTGAGGGATCAGGACCAACAGCACAGCTTCCAACCTTTACAACAGCGGCGGGCCTGTGCGTCATGTACAAGACCCTTGGACAACAAGACGCTACACCTGGCGCTGCTACGCCTGCTTGCCCCGACCCATCCCCACACACAACACCCGCACCGCCGGTCTAAGTGACCACCATCTCACTGTAGTTGTGTCCTGTGCGAGGACTGAGTCATCTCTCCCTTTGAGAGAGAGAGAGAGAGAGAGAGAGAGAGAGAGAGAGAGAGAGAGAGAGACCAGTAGCGTGAAAACACAAGGAAAGAGTACTTTGGGAGGAAGATATTTCGTGGAACTTTCCCTGACTCCTCACCCCAATACGAGTTATGTTAGATTTGTTGGCTTTTGTGATGCATCTGTCACTATCCGACCAGTTTATAGCTGTAATTTTGTACTTCCAGAGATCTCTCTGATAGAAGATTCTGCAGTAACTGGAGAGAGAGAGAGAGGAGAGAGAGAGAGAGAGAGAGAGAGAAGAGAGAGAGAGAGAGAGAGAGAGAGAGAGAGAGAGCACCATCGTCAAGTTAAGAAATTAAGGTAAGGTATAATGTGTTAATACATACATATAAGGACAGTGGTGCGCATTTCTTGTGTGTTGTGTCTTAGCAGCAGCCTGTGTATAAACAAACCCCGCCCCGCCCCGCCAGCTGACCAGCAGCACGTGCAGCAGCAATGCGGCAACTCAAGTACGCCGAGAAAAAGCTTCTAAAGCAAACAGACTTCCTAAAATGGGAGGTGGACAACAACCTGCACGAGGTGAAGGTCTTGAAGAAAATACCTCATCCAGCGGCGGGAGGACTACACCACGTGAGTCACCAGGAGGCTTGTTTGTGCCTCACCCCAGGGATATTAAGCAAGGAATTAAGAAGCAGGCTCTCTGTGGTCTTAACCGTCTCTTTAGGACTAGGCTAGCCTGTACCCTTGTATGAACTTTGTGTCTGTCACACTGGACTTTGCAAATAGCTCTTGTAAGGGGCAGTCACTTCAGTGTCAGGGAGTGCTGAACCAGAAATTATAAATTTATGGATAGGGTTGATGGGTGGGTATGGGTATATTCTTTTTATACATACTTCCATACGTAGGCCCTGCAGGCATCTTGCTGCCTCTCTAACCTAACCTAACTGTTTTGAAAAGCCCTTGACTGTTGTGTCTGAAGCATAATGGTTTGTTCAACTTGGGAGAGGGTGTCTAGAGGGGTAAAATGAGTTATTTCCAGCAGTTTTTAGTGTGAGCATCATTCTTAGCATATCACAATACATGGGAAGCTTCACTTGCTTGAATTAATGTCTGCCACTCCACAGGTACAACAAGATGTCCCGAGAAATCCGAGAGCTGGCCTCCAAGATCAAGGAGCTGGACCCCAAGGACCCCCTACAGAGTGGAGGCCAGTGCCAGGCTGATGGAGAAGCTGTAAGACAACACACTGACATTTTGCCTTTGAGCTGCATCAGATCTGTTATTACCTCTTGTTTCAAACAGGAATATCAGGACACTGGAACTTAACTAAGTTTTTTTTTTTTTTTTTTTTTCTTGGGGAGGGAGGGGGTATCAGCAAGTTAAACAGGTTTCTTTTTTTCCCTCATTTTCTGCATCCTTGACCTGTTTCCTTGACATTAAAATGATCAAGCCATATGTGCAGAATTACATACATGCAACTCAGTTTTCTGAAACACTAGTTGAGAATTGATAGTCATAAAGTGAGCCTCCCAAACAACTATTGCACATAGCAAACTAATTTTCAGTAAATGTGGCAAAAATCAGTAAAAATAAAGTGGCCAGTATATACACATTACTGAGCAACCATACTTATACAGCAACCAAAATTCATTAAAAGATCTTACTTCAGCCACCATCAGATAAAGCAAATTTTTGGATATGACAGACTGACTTCCATTCCAAGTAGATCTTTGGACTGCATTCTTAAACACTGAAATCATCACAACTATTTTCAAGTCATAGAGCTGGGTTCTCATGGTTCTCATGGTGAAGAATTCTTGTTGAAATATTACTCATTGTGAAAACACTGATGACAACCCCAATAACTTTCACTAAAGCCTGTTAAAAGTGGTTGAGATAGGACTCCAAAATGTTATAGGTTTTGTGTGCATCCTTGTGTACATTCTTACACCCACCTATACCCACAGGTACTCAATGGGCCTCATCCCTACCAAATGGAACCTTAAGCTGTGCAGCAATGTCACAGCCTCCTCTTTCTGCCGGCGCCCGCCTCCCATGCCTCATGATGCGCAGCAAGATGGCCCCCGACCTCCGCACAGCCACCACCTTCATCGAGCAGGGCCATGTCAGGGTGGGACCGGAGGTGGTCAAGGATCCTGCCTTCCTTGTCACAAGGTAGTGGTGCTTCCCTTTGGGGTTATGCAGATTGATTTTCTTCCCATAATTTTGTGATAAATATTGCTCTTTTTCCTCATATACCATATAATATGGTGATACATCATCACTATATTATTTAACATCCTTGTTCTCACGTGTATAACTCAATTTTGATGGGGCTGGCACATTTGTCCCTTGTCCATGAGACACCTCATATGGTCCAGGTAGCAAAAGGGATGAGGGTAGAGAGTATTTTCGAAAGAAAGAGTAATTTTGAAATGAGGTAGATGAGCATATACAGAATTTTGGAGATGGAGTTTAAGAAAGAGGATATCAGTAGTTATACATGGATGAGGCAAGTAAATAGAGCAGTGATTGTGTCAAGGAATGTGATGAAATGGCTGTTGGGTGTGAGGGTGCAGAGAGGAGCTGGGGGTATATCAGACCATTACCTGGTTGAGGGGAAGCTGGAAAACGGGCAACAGATGGATAAAGGCTCAACAAGAACGTAAGACAAAGTAAGTTCCGAAAGTGAGCACTTGGGGTCCAAACAGTTAGGGTGTGAGGCACCCCATAGGAAATTAATTGGCTTTTGAGAGACTCACACCAGAGATCAGAACTCAAGATACCCAGGGGAAACATGAGTCAAACACCTTAACCAAACAAGCCAAGATAATTACCAAGGCCTGAGTGGATTGGGGGTTAGCATTGACTAGCCTGTCATTGCAACATTGAAGTCACTGTGGCAAACTTGGGATGATGGGCAGACCACTTCTTTCATCTGTGTATTCCTTCGTCAGTCCTTTTATCTTCAAAGTGACCTGCTCATACAAGGATCTTCAATGTCACTCACAGGTTTCATTCCTACTGTATGGATAGGGATAGCAAGTAGATATAGATATGTATGTTTTATATATAGACTACAATGTCTAAGTCTACTAGCTTCTTGTGGCTTCCTGTATGTTCTTACTGAGACCAAGCCATATCCATGCACTTTCTTTACATTGAGTTGCATCTTCTGATATAAAAATTCTCTCACATTTACCTTTTTTATGTAAGCAACCCTGGCTGTGTTAAGACCAATTAGCAAACCAGTTCTAAGTGATGTACATTTTAGCTGGAGAATTAGGCAATTATGGCACTGTTGAACTGGCAATACAATAGTCCTATATTGAGTTCTGCAGATTCACAGTGAAAATGTTTATCTTCTTAGTGAATCTCTCTCTCTCTCTCTCTCTCTCTCTCTCTCTCTCTCTCTCTCTCTCTCTCTCTCTCTCTCTCTCTCTCTCTCTCTCTCTCTCTCATTAGTAGTTTTCTTCTTTACTAATCTGAAAATCTTCCTACAGAGCTCTTGAGGATTACATCACATGGGTGGACACTTCAGCCATCAGGAAGCATGTCAAGCAATATAATGAGGAGGTACTGTATGTGTGTGTGTGTGTGCGTAGAGAGAGAGAGAGAGAGAGAGAGAGAGAGAGAGAGAGAGAGAGAGAGAGAGAGAGAGAGAGAGAGAGAGAGAGAGAGAGAGAGAGAGAGAGAGAGAGAGAGAGAGAGAGAGAGAGAGAGAGAGAGACTTCATAGCAATGTATAAAGCAAAGTCAGGAATGGAGCAATATGATAAGAGAAAACATGTTTGTGAAGATGTGGGAAATGAATGGAGTGGTCTGTTTATGGACAAAGTACATGCTTAGAGTATTCATGAGTTTTAAGTAATGATGGACCTAATGAGATACAATGGTAGGACTCTATTAGTCTTCTATCATTTCCCCATACACCACAATTAAGTAAAGACACGTACACAAAGGAGTATAGGATTACTGCGTTTCTGCTCCCATCACAACTCCTCAGCTCACATCCCACACCTCTTATCTGCTAAATTAGGTGGTTAGGGTTTGAAATGTGACAAACCCAAACTGTTTCCATTCATCCTTGGGTTCAAACCTGGGTTATCTCTGCTGCAAGTTAAGTGCATTAATCTCCAAACACAAGGCCATTTATATTATGCTATACATACTACATATTATTTTGTTTACCTTCCTTTTTGTAAGTAGTAATGAGTGATAATTTTATTTCCCCAAAGACACAGACTATTAATCAGGTATACCAGACTATACCAGGCCAGCAATCCCACACAGGGTACTGCAGACAAGCCACTCACACTAACATCACTCACACTCTTAGTCCTCCAAGAAAGACGCAGGCATAGTCAGCTTGAAGGAAACAATGAAAATATAGTAAAAAGTGTATAAATAAGAACATAAGAACATTGGAAATAAGAGAAGCTGCAAGAAGCGACCAGGATTACACGTGGCAGTCCCTGTATGAAATGTACCTACCTATTTCCACCTATCATCCCCATCCATAGACCCATCTAATCTTCTCTTAAAGCTCCCTAATGTCCTAGCACTAACGACATGTTCACTGAGTCCGTTCCAATCATCTACCACTCTATTTAAGAACCAATTTCTTCCTATCTCTTTCCTAAACCTAAATTTTTCAAGCTTGAACCCATTATTTTTTGTTCTATCCTGGTTGATGATCCTAAGAATTTTGCTTACAAATGTAGACATGTGACAGTCTTAAGGATTCTAATGATGTTTTTTTCTTGCTTTACAGAAAGATGACTTTGACCTCAACAACTGCTAGCTCCTGGAGGTGCTGTGCTGTTTGTTAAGGGATGAATTGGATGAATGACAGATTTGTGAGAGTGAAAAATATATTTTTTTTGTATAATCTGTACATTTAACTTGCCTTTCATCCATATTATATTCCATCATGGGAAGTCTGGCAGAGTAGTTTCACCATCTGAGGACACATCAACATGGGAATACTGGCCAACGCTCTCACCTGCTGATTGGCTCAAGCATTCACATTTTGTTCTCAGGTGTGCAGCAAAACTGTATTCCAAACAAAATCATTAGTTATTTGTGACTCACCTGACTATTTGTGCATTTATGATCCAGCACCTTGGTAATAATTGAGTAAGTTTGCTGTATATTTTAAAACTAAAAAAAAAAAAAAAATGTTAACCAATCAACAGGCAAAACCAATAGGAAGCACAAAGAAGACTGGCATATAGAAACTGACACAACACAGATGAACATCAAGGAAGAGATCATCTGAGACCATAAAAAAGTGAGACTTATGAGCTGTTCTTCCCTGTATGAGAAAAATGCACATTAAATGAAATTATGATGACTCACTGTTTGAGAGCACCAGCCAGAGACAGTGAGACTGATCCTATGTTCACATGTCCTCAGCTCGTGAAATTCCTGTCACAATCATATTGTTACACTGAACATTGGTGTTTAACTGGGAACATCTATATGAAGAAACACCAAACACCTTATTAATACTTAACTCTTAAGCTGCAACATGCAACACTTCATAGCACTAAAGCCACTGTGCAAAATCTTTACCAACACCTACAAGAAAGAAAATTATATATCATGGATAAATGTAAATGAGACCCGAGGTGATAATAAGCAGTGTAGACAGTGAGGCAGTTTCTAGACATAATCGTGTGCAATTTGGTGTGTTATCTTAGAGCAGTGTTTCTCAAATTATGTGTCACGGCACAGAAGTGCATCACAACTATCCCTCAAGTGCAGAGCGTAATTTTAATAAGTGTGCACAACACAGACTGTTGAGCTGGGCACCACTAAAGTCCAAGATATATCACTATGTAGCAAAGTTTGAGAACCTCTGCCTTACAGTCATGGTTAGAAGCTGAATAATAAGAATAATAAGAATTCTGCATTGCCCTCCACTGAATTTTATACTTTCAATCTTAAATCCCCTGATCTCCTGACAGTCTCCTTACAAAGCCTGACAACAGATTCTTTGCACATCAGAAGACTTGATATTGAGGGAAGAACACTTAACAAAGGGGAAGTGAGTGTGGTATGCTAGTCAACTATTTTCCATGACGACATAATTGTATACATAAGAAGAGGCAGTGGTGTGGTGAATAGTGTCGTGTGTAATACATAGAATACAAATGATATGATGTGACTGTGACGGCAACCAAACAAATGAGTCAAGGATGAAGCAAACTGATTGTGGAAGGCAACAGCTGCCCACTGGTGAGGCTTGCTGTAGGATGCAGTGGCTGGCAGTGTTTGGACATGGTGAGCTTAGTAGCCCAAAGTGTCCTGTCAGAAGTTGGCCATCTTTTAAGTCATCGCCAAGTAGCCAGAGATTACCCTTGTGCTTTCCATTAACCTTCCTTTCAACCATGAGGGAATCAGGGGAAGCATAAGCTTTTACAGTCAACAAGCAGACATCTGGTGAATAATCCTACTAGCACCACTACCACACTCACCATTGCAACCTCCACAAACAGAATGAAGCAATGCCATACTGGCGCTACCAGCACCAATCTTAAAAAAGTCATCCTAATATGCTTGCCCTGTAGAACCCTATCACAGTAATGGGATACAGGGTGTGTGTGTGTGTGTGTGTGTGTGTGTGGGGAGGGACAGCCTGGTGGTGGCTGGTCTTCCGTAAGTAAGGACTGGTGTCCTCTACCATAGCACAAAACCTCTTTTGTATTTTTTCCTCATCTATATGCTACCCAAGTGTGGTGCTGGTCTGAAGACATGTCCACCCTTGTCTATTTGCCCAGTGTCCAAGTATTGACTGAGACTCACAGGTACAGTGTGAATTTACCTCTCTGGGACAGCTAGATTTCTTTACATGAGTGGCAACCAACACCAGGTACAGCTCCAGTGTGGGTCACTTCAGTTGTAGGAAGCACTCAGAGCTGTCTGGGACTCTTGGGGATTTGTATCTCCCCAAGCTATTCCCACTTAACATAAATACCTAGTCTCACCAGGTGAAGTCTGAGGTGTGTTGTGGGCAATGGAGAAACCCATGACTAGCTGCTCAAGGTGCACCTGGTCACCTGGATGCGGGCAGCAGGGACACAAGGTGGTGGCTGGTGATAACAATGCCGCCTTTGGTCCTGGGGCATTGAAGTGACTCAGGCCGGCCAACCACCAAGCACTGGTTGTTGATAATGGTAAAAATGCTGAACATCGCCTTCATCCCTTTCACCTA
>NC_087165.1:22428511-22468511 GCF_035594125.1 Scylla paramamosain
GCCTGGCCGGGGACACCTTGCTCAACACACACACACACACACACACACACACACACACACACACACACACACACTTTCTCTCTCTCTCTCTCTCTCTCTCTCTCTCTCTCTCTCTCTCTCTCTCTCTCTCTCTCTCTCTCTCTCTCTCTCTCTCTCTGTTCTGCTATATCCCTTAATACAAAGGGAGAAGAGCAGTTTGGATCAACACGACCATTACAACAATCCTTCCCACGCTTTACTACCTTCACACAAAAGAGCAGAGATTCAGTTCTTTCTTTAGCAAAAATAAAAAGAAAAGTAATTAAAAAATCCTGAGTATGATTGACCAATGGAGGCTGTGAGAGGGACTACAAGAAGTGTTAAGAAAAGGGGGAGCGGAGAAGGTGGTTTTGTGGCGGTGAAGTGGTGGACGGAGGGTGTACAAGATGAAGACAAAGAGAGAGAGAGAGAGAGAGAGAGAGAGAGAGAGAGAGAGAGAGAGAGAGAGGAGAGAGAGAGAGAGAGAGAGAGAGAGAGAGAGAGAGAGAACGAGTGAGATAGAAAGACTGATCATCTCTAAGGCCTATGAGAACACTGTCGATGAGAGAACAAGGTGTTGCAGGATACAAGCTGGGGCTCTGAACCAACTCTAGCGCTGAGACAAGCCAACCAGAATGATTTAGGACAGTAGATTATATTTAACACAAAGGTCCCTCGTTTCATTTTGCTTATTTATGTATTTGTTTACAGCTCCATTTATTAATTAGCTCATTTATCTATGACTAAATAAATGAACTGTACTTAAAGATAATTAAATCATGGCGCCGTAATAATGAGAGAGAGAGAGAGAGAGAGAGAGAGAGAGAGAGAGAGAGAGAGAGAGAGAGAGAGAGAGAGAGAGAGAGAGAGAGAGAGAGAGAGAGAGAGCTACTTCTTCCAGTGACAAACTCTCTAACTAAACCCCGAGTGACATCAGATATCAAAGACCATAATTACCCCATCGGCAAGGATCACCAGAGGACGCTACTTCTTCCACTGAGAAACTACTAATCGAACTCGTGGACACAACAAGTAATAAAGATCGTAACCCATCTCTTTCTCATCAACGGTGTCTTCCACGGCGCCTACATCAGGGAGCAGCTTCAAGGCACAGCAGGAACCTCAGCTAAGGCATCGCTGAATAAAACCGCCTGCACCACCATGTTCGGGGCCTGCCCATCCAAACAACAGAGGATAAACATCATGACTGCCAAGTAGAAGCATGATGTGGAATTGACTACCGGTATTATAAACGAAAAATATAGAAAAAAGAAAAAAATCAATCACTCAATAAAATGAATGGATAAATAAATGAATAAATAGATGAGATAATAATGTTATAAGAATGAACTCTATTTTTTTTATACTGACAGATTAAAAGATCCAACTGGTAATAACAAAGGCTCCTGAAGGTCATATCCTGCTAAACAGTGCTACGAGAAAGTGCTGCTGCCCCCACACCGGTAAATAACCAGACCAAACTCGAAGCGCCAGTGGCTGAAAAATGTATTTACAGGAAAGTCACATGCTAAATTAGCCGGCAGGAGACAACAGCAAGCCTAGCAATGACGGTGTTATGGGTGTGTGTGTGTGTGTGTGGTGGGGGCGGTGATGGCAACGGCGCACGTGGTCTTAATTCTGATCTTGACCTTGATCTTGGTTTGCAGTCACTTCGTCGTAGTCTTATTAAATTAGACAATATTGTGCACGAGGATGGTGGGTGGATATAGGCAGGTAAGTTTCTTGTAAGGACTGCCATGTCTAGGCCTGACGGGTTCCTGCAGGTTGTCTTATTTTTATTACGCTCTCTTACATCAACTAAGGGGAGAAAAGAGATTAAGAGAAAGTGTAGCATTAAATTTATCAACAAGTGAGAAAACTAACAGACACAAAAAGACGAAAATGACACAGTTAACCTTACGTACCTTACCTAACCCTGATGTCAAGTTACGGTCAGCTCGAGAGGGACCTTTGACCCAGCGCTCTCTCACGTCAACTAAGGAGAAAAGAGATTAAGAGAAAGTGTAGCATTAAATTTATCAACAAGTGAGAAAAAAAACTAACAGACACAAAAAGACGAAAATGACACATGATATCAAGTTACAAGATAAATAAAGAGAAGAAGAGAAAGGAAGAGAAAGAACAAGAGGTACATACAAGGAGGTTTTCAGAATTTCATCTCATTTAGTTAGTTTGAATGTTATTGAGCTAGATGGGAGGTGGATTAGTCTTGTATGTATGTATGTATGTAGGTAGTTAGTCATGTTATTAAACAAGTAGATAGCTCCTTAGTTAGTTATTGTCAGTTAGTTCATTAAATAATTATTAGTTGGTTCGTTAGTTACGTATTTGTAGATTAACTAGTTCATTAGTTACTTAGCTAGGTAGTTAATGTTTAAATAGTTATGAATATACCTGCAAGTATTTCGTTGGTGGGGACCAGCATCATGCCTGTGTGGCGCGGCGCTCACCTCACTGTCGCCTTGGTGGTGTGGGCGTGCGGCTTTCCATATGACCTTCTCAGGAACACGTCACCACCTAATACGCAGCAGGTGTCTGTCCAAATCGCCCATTACATGAGTACCTGAGTTTAATGAGCATAACATGTGGCCGCTGGAGTTGCGTAGCTACGAGTGTGAAGGACGAGTCTGACCTTGATGTGTGATGGGGGAGCCTGGCTATATAATGGAGACTTTCTGAAGCAGCGTCAGTCCTCTCAGACACTCGCCTCCACCACCACCAAGGTGCTCCTGGGTCCTCGAGACTCCTGCTCACAAGACTCACTGCCAATCACTACCATCATGCTAACTCATCTTGTTCTGAGTCTCTTGTTCTCAGCCTGAGACAGGTCCGTCAGGCCGCAGATTCTTGTCCTAACTTTCCTCTCCCGCAGATGAACGGTCTCCTCGCCAGCGCCCTCCTCGTGGCCTCCACCCTCGTCGCCGTCACCGACTCCGCTGTCATACTTACGGGCACCGCTGTCACGATTGGAGCAGGAAGTGCAGCTCTTGCTGCTGGTGCTCTTGCTGTTGGTGCCGTGGCTGTTGGAGCAAAGGTACTCGCCATCAAGGCCAAGCGCCGTGGCAAGCGCCAGGCTCCCGAGTGCGTCTCCTTCGAAAACCCTGAAATGTACTTCGCTCTGGCCGCCAACGGAGACTTCCTGGACTGCGGGCGCCGCTTCGTGTGTGAGCTGGAGGCCACGCAGGAGGAGAACCTGGCCAGCGAGGAGCTGCTCATCCGTAACCTGTTCGGGTAACTATTGCTCCAGTAGTTTTCAGAGGTGCTATTGCAAGCCTTACCTTTTTAAGTCAATCAATCAAATCCAGAAGTGCCTGGACGCCTGTGTCCTTGCTGGAATCCCATAGGCACGCTGTTAGCCTTTGGTCTTTGACAAGCTGTTCCTCAGAGACTGTCGGGCATTCTTTGTTATGACTGGCCCGTGTCACTTCCCCAGACGAGGTTTCATCTCCTCCAACGGCAGCGCCGGCAACTACTACGCCGAGGCCGCCGCGATCGGAGCCGCCAGCGGTGTGGGCGCCTGCGTCGACGCCTTCTCTAAGTGCCCCTACGACCGCAAGACTCTCTTCCTGGCGTACCAGAAGGCACAGACGGCTCAGTGAGGCTTTGTCTTTTCTTTTATAAGTCTCTTGGGAAGACTCCGGTGATGGGCTGTGCGTCAGACCCTGAGGACTGGTAATGCGGCAGCCTGGCCGGAGACGCCTTGCTCATTCTCTCTCTCTCTCTCTCTCTCTCTCTCTCTCCATCATTATGAGGCAGTACAGCCACATGCGCTCTATCTCCTGTATTGTAGCACACTTCGACCAACTGTGTAGAGAGTCATGCACAATAAAACTACCGAGAAGAAACACAAATTTGATTCCTTATTTCTAAGACCTGGGACAAGACACGAGAGCAGGGGAGAGGTTAGTGGTGTTGAAAGGTGGCGAGGGGTGGGCAAAGGTATGTACACACACCAACAAACAGCCTTGAGTAACTGAAAGCACCGATAGAGAAAGCGACCTAGCAACTAGACGCAGACCCTGGAGTGTGTGTATATGCTCTCTGCCCTGCGATAGAAGCAATTTATCTTACAGGTATTTTTATTCATTTGGCTCGACTTCCGCTAGAATAAAAGTACCTGTATTCATAGTTCATTCATACCCTGGCCTGCTCTGAGAAATTTACAGTTACCGTTAGCATTTTATACATATATAAAGAACATGATATGGAGTAAAAGTGAAACCGCCACTGTCCATCCATTCTGTTGCCACCTGCGCTCCTCCCAGCTAGTGATAAAGGATGGCTCGTGTGTTTAAATAAAATAGACTTACAATGTTACCGACTTATCTTCTTACTTGTCGTATCAATAACAGAGAGAGAGAGAGAGAGAGAGAGAGAGAGAGAGAGAGAGAGAGAGAGAGAGAGAGAGAGAGAGAGAGAGAATCCCCCTTCCAAGCACACTGACTTACAAACGACCATTGCTGACTTGCCTTCCATCGCCCGGTGCACTTAGACTCGGAAGAGGGTGGCGGGCAACACTCATCGATACCAATTCCTTATCAGCAGAGACTCGCCTTAACTTATCCTTGCTAAAATATGTGGATCCCGGCCCCTTGCTCACCACATTTACTGAGGCAGCGGACGAGGTAAGTACTGCTCTCTCTCTCTCTCTCTAAGAAGACGAGTGCCCCCAACAAGCTTTCTTTCCAAGCATTAGCACTCGTTTTCTTTCATCCAGTGTTTTATAAAGAGGTGCACTTCGTTATTCTTCAGACACGCGATACTTGAAAGGCAGACTCACGATTGACAAACAAAGATACTTGATCCATGTGACCCTATTCTCAAAATGCATATGGACTGCTTCTAACATGCTGTAGTGGAGGTTACTGGGCATTTTAAGGGTGTTTGTATGATTCTAGTGATAACTCAATAAGGATTCAGCACTATTAAAGACAAGGGAAGTGGCAATTGGTGGTGGAGGTGATGGGCGGTGGTTGATGGGAAAAACATTCATGAGAACCCGGCTAGTCACTTCATTGGCCTTTGAAAATATTCTTCATAAGAGAACAAAGCGAAGCGTTTCAGAATTCGGGTCGTGTTACCAGGAATTTAGAAAAGCATCATTTGTAATGGTGAAGCACTTCCAGTCCTTTGTGGAGGTGTATTCGAACATTCAGGCAACTACACAGTAATCTGAAGGAAGGATTTAGAAAAGGTTTGCTATTTTCGAAGGCCACAGAGGTGACTAGCCGGGTTCTTGAGAGTGTTTCTGCTGCTAATAATGTATAAATCTTCTTAATCCGTCACCAGAACCTTAAAAACACCCGTAAAAATCAGTACAACTTTATCTAGAGCTTAATGAAAGTAGTCAAGGTGCGGCCCAAAAGTGTCTCAGGAAATGTTCTTAAAAATTCATGGGAAGGAGTGTTGGCAGCAGGGCGTGGCTGTGCAAGGTTCGGTGGCAGCTTTAAGGAGACACTGCGCCATACACCATTAAAAATAAACGAGTACCGACTAACACCAAGGTTTACTGAACATGACAGAGGAAGGGAAAGGTGAACACTGAAGATGCAAGTCCCTGAAGAGAATTGTCACAAAAAGGATATCACAAATATCTGAGGTCATTTTCATTCTTTTTTTTCTTTTTCCTTTCTTTTTTATTTTAACAATTTCTCGTTTTTGGTAAGTTAATTTTCTTTTCGTTTTAATGATTTCTCATTTTCTATGATTCATTTGTTATTTCTTAATTTTTTATGGTTTCTCATTCTTTATAATTTGTCATTTATTATGATTTTTTTATTCCTCATTTCGCATTATTTTAATTTATTGCAATTTATTTATTTATTTTTCATTTGTCATTCTTTACGACTTCTCACTTACCATAAGATCTCTTTTTTCATAATTTCTCCTATTTTTCGGACAGATGGAATTTCGACGAATCGCGTGGGCGGCGTGGGCGTGGTGGGTGTTTGTGGCGGCGTGTGCCTGGGCAGAGGGCGGTGAGGAGCTTGACGAGTGTCCCTGCGGGCTGGAGCCAGCCTATGAAAACGTCCCTGGCGGCGGCGAAGACAGCCTGATGTGGAACTGTCGTGACCTGCTGCTGCCTGAGGTGCCCACTGCATGCTGGGCCATCCACTCCAACGTGACGCAGGTGCCAGGGACACTCTCCTCTCTTATACACAAAAGACACTACTTAAGCAATAGCAAGCAAAAATGTTGTCCTCCGGGATATAATAAGGGTGACAGAGACAAGATTCTTAGGTAATCAAAATAGGGCAACAAGTAACGGGTTCAAGTGGACAAAGCCGAATTTAAAATGTGACAGAAAAAAAAAAAAAAAAAAAAAAAAACTAACTTATGAAATGAAATGGTTGATGATTTGAATAGACTCAGTAGCCAGATTGTTAATGCCGCGTCAATAGGAAGCCAATTACTTTTATGGATGGGGATGATGGGTGAATATAAATAAGTTCTATTTTGTTTTATATCGGGACTGCCATGTGTAGGCCTGTTGCTTTCTTTCAGCCTCCTTTAGTTTGTTATGCTTTTCTTCCATTCACAGGTAAATTACTCAACTCTTTGCCTGCTTTTCTTTTTTTTTTTTTTTCTCTTCCTCTGACGTAAACTGCTTCAAGAGAGGAGTATCAGGACATCTCCGGAATTAAATTGGCCTTCTTTTCGGACATATTTCTCCTTTTTTACATTTCTGGGAGCGGCAGATTAGCAAGTTTTCACCATTCATTTTTTTGTACACGACCGGATTCCCTCATGCATAAGGAAAAAAATAATAATAATAATTTGTAAATACTTCGTCCTGATCAAAGATGGCGGTCATGACAGTCGCTATTAGGACTCATACGACAGACGGGTTGGCCAGCGAGCTCGTGAGGTCAGCGCGGGTTGTATCATGACGTCAGCTGCCTCACCGCCTCACACACTCTCCTGTCTGAATTCAGTCATCCTCCTACTCTGACATGTGACGGTAGTGAAGAGAGAGAGACAGAGATGAAAAAATAACGAAGAAAAATGTATGAAAATATTGGGTAGTAGGTGCGTCAATCAGTGAGTGAGCAGGAAGGAGTGAGAGTGATGACGCGCTGTCGGCTCACTGGCTGGCTGACTCGTCTGTCGCTATGGGCCGAGTGGAGTTTGGTTGGCCTTGAGTGTTCCGCCAATACAGCTTACTTTCCCACACACTCGAGGAAACGCTCCACACCACCCGCCCCATGTCTCATAGGGGGTCGTGGCCTACATCCCTGGACATCTAAACACCTTTCCCAGGCGTCAGGTGCTTCTGTTCCCACGCTGTCTCACCGCACTCCCTCACTGGCATCTCGCTTCCTACAGTCGTGGTCGGAAGTCTAATTTTTCACACTCAGTTCCATTACGTTTTCCCTTACCGCTTAGTCTCCTGTTCTAAAACGCTCTGTTCTTCCATCAAGATTATTTTCAAAAGCCACAGAGATAATTTATCAGGTTCTAATGGGTATTGATAATATTACCATCTCGTATACACGCGGCATTTTCTGCATGAACCATACATTCTTATATGTATCTGTCATTTAGATGCATCGGTTTATCTAGTCTTTTAAAACTCCCACCTGGCTCGGCACTAACAACCTCATTACTGAGTCATCTATCATTCTATTTAAGGACGGATTTCTTCTTAGCCTTGTTATATCTCTTATACCACTTATACATCTCTATTAGAGCCCTTGTTACTCTGTGTTCACCGCCCTCCACGCTCCTGCAGGTGGATCTCTTCAACAACCACATCACCACCATTCGCAAAGGAGATTTTGACGCCCTCTGGAACCTTCACTACATCAACACCTTCATGGGCTACCTCAGCACAGTAGAGGAGGGTTCGCTGCGGGGACTCACACACCTCGAACACTTGGATCTCGGCTACAGTTTCTTGAAGGAGGTTCCTGAAGAAGTGAGTTACCTCCCTCAGCTGCAGGTGTTGGCCCTCGAGTACAACTATATCACAGAGGTGCGTGTGGAGGTGATCAAGCCCCTCGTCAACCTCCAGTGGTTCAGCCTTGTTCGTAATCATGTCCAGGCAATACCAGAGCTGGATTTCCTTCCTCACCTCACTTGGCTAAACCTGGAGGCCAACGAGCTGACCGCCCTGCCAGTGGCGTTGTTCGGGGACCTGCTGTCGCCCTGCAAGCTCTGGATCAACGATAATCCGCTCAGTGACGTGGCCGCCAGGACGCTGCTTCCCCTGCCTGGCGGGAGCGAGATCCGAACCAATGCCTCTTTGGCCATATGGGCGCGGGACGACGGGGAGAACTCAAAGCTTCTGGAGAAAGATTGGCGCGTGTACGACAAGGAACTGCAAGACCTCGACCTGAACACCATGATCCACAGGTGTGACCAGGAGCCGCACGACCCGGACGACGCCCACCCGTGCCACCTGTGAGGAATGGGTGGATCTCCGGGCCTCGCAGCGCTCCAACACCTGAGTGCCGCCGCCAAGGAAAGGCTCACCCTCCTCTTCATACATGCCTTACCTGCCCTTAACACTTTTACTCTCTTGATCGCCCTTTGTTGATATTTAGAACGCTGGAGAAGAATTGTTTACATGGACACAGAAGAGAGAGAGAGAGAGAGAGAGAGAGAGAGAGAGAGAGAGAGAGAGAGAGAGAGAGAGAGAGAGAGAGAGAGAGAAAGGTTGGTTTTGTCTTTTCTTAGCTAGGAAACTATTTAGGATAATGTATTACAAAAGAAAAAAATCCAAAAAATTATGGATGATTATAGGAAAACTGTGATTGAATTCATCTTGGACTTCAACACTAATTTATAAAAGAATGAGGAACAAACGATTTACTGTAATGTGTTTGTTCATCAATACTTCAAGAATCAATTACACAGTCTGGGAAGTCACCGCTGAAAGGTTATGGCGTCTCATTGCTTCCATTCCTCTCTTCCTCTGAGCGATTCTTTGTGTGAGTGTTTTATAACAAGTCTATGCAATGATTAAAGAAGCTTTTGTAGTGGAGAGAAAATAAAGCGTTCGACGTGACATGATTCCATTCTAAGTCTCTGTAGCGGACACAGACGCAGGAGTTGTCTCTGAGCCAGGGAGTGTTGCTGCAGGACAAGCTTTGCTTCATTATACCTTGGCTTTGTTTTATTATGATGTCACTACATTACTTCAACAATGACTGATGAACACGCACAGACTGACAGACACACACACACACACACACACACACAGAAGCGCACTAAATCACGAAAAGCGACATGAGGTAACGCTGAGGTAGACTATTTAACATTGCTGTGAGGCATCTGTTTGTGCATGACGTATCTCCTTGGAAGAGATGAATGTCAGGCGCAGTGTTCTAGGTTGTGGCGTTGAAGGCCCCCATGATGGTGCGGCGGTCGAAGGGGCACTGGTCGAACACCTGGCCACACTCGGTCACACTCTTCGCCCGGGAGCCCACCAGCGCCGCGTACTGGAAGCTCGACTTGGCGTTCTTCATCTGGGAGAAGGTGACGGGCTTCACCTGCCTCCTGTGGGAGGAAGCTTGGGTTAGAGGACTCAGCCAGACTTACCCAGGGTAGGGATGACCCACCAGGAGCAGAAGGAAGCGAGGGCTGCGTCTCAGTCCCAGTGACTCACCCAAAGAGGTTGAGAATGAGCAGCTCGTCCGTGGAGAGGGCGTCGTCGGGCGTGGCCTCCAGCTCGCACACCAGCCGCAGGCCGCAGCCCAGCTGGTCAGCGCTAGCGGCCAATTCCAGGAGAAGTTCTGGACTAGAGGTCGGCAGACAGTAGCTGGGCATGTCTCGCTTGATGCGGCTTCCAGCTCCCGCCAGCACCAGGCCGCCCAGCACTAAGGCACCCACAACCAATGCAGCAGCTCCCAAAGCAGCAGCGGGGCTGCCGCCCGCTGTGCCCAGAGCTAATCCAACACTGTTGTAAGTGGCGGCAACGGTGGCGCCTGATTCCGTGAGAAAGATGGCGTGAGCCAGAGGCAGGAGAGCCGCAGCGGCAAGGGGAATGACAATGGACAGTTTCATTTTGATGTGTTAAGGGACACGCGGGTCAGTCACTCCCAGGGAAACGATGAGAGAGACGCGTGAGGGGACGGCGTGAAGAGGAGCTTGTAGGACCTGTCAGGAGAGAGGTGAGGCGGACACTCATAGCAGCGGCTTCTAAGGTGCGCGTTTTATGGCTTTGAGAGATGGGAGAGGGATGACCTGCGGGTAAGGACGCCATACATTGAGGAAAGCCTAACCGCTACAGACCACAAACCGCTACAACCTGCTATCGATGGGCGGTGGGGGCACATTGCCGAGACGCTCCCTCGGCAAGGAAGAGAATGCGTCACTCACCGCGAGCCAAGCTGTCCCCGGCAGTCACTTTCTCCCCGCGGGCTGGAACGAGGCGGTGGACGATGACTGAGGGTAAGGCGGGCGAGGTGTCTAAAGAGAAGGGAGGAGGAGAAATCTCTCTCTCTCTCTCTCTCACACACACACACGGTTTCCCAATCTCATAATGTTAAGTAATGAGGCAGACAGGTATTGCGCTGAAGGTGATCAACCTGCTAAGTGGAAAGAGAAGGACGATCTGGAAGCTTCTGTCTGCAGGATGAAGGATGAAGGACATGATTGATTACAGTATTTTAATTAATCCGCCACAGCAACGGGGTCATTGCACGTTGAAGATGCGAATACGATGTCATGGTGTCATAGTGAGTATATCGACCAAACTCTTCTATTAACTTGATACAGAGAGAGAGAGAGAGAGAGAGAGAGAGAGAGAGAGAGAGAGAGAGAGAGAGAGAGAGAGAGAGAGAGAGAGAGAGAGAGAGAAGCGTTATGTATTCGTTGTACAGTGGCGGAAGGCAATACATCATGGCAGTTGAGATGTAAAAGAAAATGATGATGCTAATGATAATAATAATAATAATAATGATAATAATAATAATAATAATAATAATAATAATAGTAATAATAATAATAATAATAGTAATAATAATAATAATAATAATTCCATCTATGTGAAAATATGAGAAGATAGAAATATGAATGGTAAAGTCAATTTGCTTTCTCACAAAAAAATAGTTTATTGTTTTTCGGGTGATTGGACACGACTTGTTTACTTTGCATTTGTGTTATTCTTTGCTTTTGTATTTCTACGATTTCGCTTCTTTTACTTTGTCTTTCTTCGCCTCCTTCCTTTCAGCGGGGTAACTTTATTGTTTTGTTTCTTTTCTTTACGTTTTTTTTTTCTTTATAATTATTATGTTGTGTCTATTATTTTGTTTTTCCTTTTTGTACACGAATTCGATAATAAATTCAGTCAACTCGTTCAATTTATTTGTTGCCGCGTTTGTCACTGGCTTACGAGCATGGCTGTGTGTGTGTGTGTGTGTGTGTGTGTGTGCTCTCTCTCTCTCTCTCTCTCTCTCTCTCTCTCTCTCTCTCTCTCTCTCTCTCTCTCTCTCTCTCTCTCTCTCTCTCTCTCATACGACGAGAAAATCACCAAATGATCAAAATATCCTTATTATTTTTCCCTGTCTTTCCTCTTTAATTTGAAACGCAATATCTTCTTTTCACAGGAAACTCGATAATTAATCTTTTTTTGGTGCTTGTCAGAGATGATCGAACTTCGTTATGAGCTGTGTTCGAAACTGCTCGTGGGTTCGAACGCGCTGTGTGTGTGCGTGTGTGCGTCCTTGAGTGGTCCTGTGTGTGTGTGTGTGTGTGTGTATGTGTGTGTGTGTTTCATTGTGTGCGTTTGGAAGCAGCTTCATTTCATTCTGTCAGCCGAGTCTCTCTCTCTCTCTCTCTCTCTCTCTCTCTCTCTTGTAATCCGACGCGTGCCACATCATCCTAGATTAAACTGTCCAACTTTTCCTACGTGCCTCCCTAACCAACAATGTATGAACCAGCATATATTTTTTCTCTCGAGTCATCTATTTAGTTTTGTCGATCTATCTAGCTAAATATACTTACCTTCTTTTTGTTTACTTAGCTATGTATTATCTATCTACCAGTTCCTTTATCTATCTATCTATCTATCTATCTATCTATCTATCTATCTGTCAATCAATCAATTAATCAGTCTACCTATCTACTTACCTATCTGCCCATCTATCTATCTATGTATCTATCTTTCTATCTATCCGTATGTCAATCACTCAGTCAGTCACTCAATCTATCTATCTATCTATCTATCTATCTGTCTGTCTATCCATCTGTCTACGATCAATTTATGTATGCCTTCATCTCTCTCTCTCTCTCTCTCTCTCTCTCTCTCTCTCTCTCTCTCTCTCTCTCTCTCTCTCTCTCTCTCCTAGTCCTACCTATCTATCTATCTACCTATCAATTTTCATATCTACGTTCTACCAAGTTATACAGAACAACTCACACCTCCTCTCCAACCTTTCTGTGTCTCCACGAATACTTAGTCCCTCATTTCACGCAAAATAGTGCAGTGTATCACGGTCACCCTCGAACCGTAAGGCCATTGTTTAATACTGTTTTCCTTTGTGTTCCTTTGTGCTTACCCTCTGCTACCCAGCCTCAGCTCCACTCCGCCCCGTGCCAATGTCTATTCATTTCAAGAGTAGGAGAGAGAGAGAGAGAGAGAGAGAGAGAGAGAGAGAGAGAGAGAGAGAGAGAGAGAGAGAGAGAGAGAGAGAGAGAGAGAATATGGGATGGTAGTCTAGAATAGTGTTTGACTTTTTCCCGTTTTCTTTCGTGAGTAAAAAGTAACATAAAACAAGGTGGACTTTTATATTTTGCAGATTTTCTATTCTTATTTTTTTTACTATTGATTGATTGATTGATTTCGTTATCATCGTTATTGTTGTTGCTGTAGTAGTAGTAGTAGTAGTAGTAGTAGTAGCAGTAGTAGTTCTTGCTGTTACGTCACGCGGTGGTGGTGGTGGTGGTGGTGGCGTTGTTGTTGCTCTTCTTGTAAGGGAGCGTGGAGTGTTAACAAATATAATGAATTCAACACTAGTTTCAAATCTCCCTCAGTAAAAAAAAAAACAAAAAAAAACTGCCGCAAGCCAAGAGCGAACTACTACTTTGTTAAACCATTATATGAGAAGAAGACAGGCAGAAATACCACACGCCTGCCGTTCTTGAAGCAATGTGGTAACTTGCGTCCTTTCTGCAACCCAAGATTCCGAGGCAGGTATTTATTTGCACGTATATTAGTTTGTCTATTTCTTAGGCGTTAAGGAGACTGGTCAAGGCCATCATAAAAAAGGAAAAAGGAAAGAAGGAAAAGAAAAAAAAACAGGAAAGCGGGTTCAACTTGCCGCGTAAGAAAAAAAATAAAAAAATAAATTCATATACAATTGTGCCGTTCCAGAGGCTTGGTGATGCATACACACAGGCTATGTATACACGGTTGTTTATTTGGCATATACACAAACATGGTCATGGAAGGCTGGATGAGGGAGGAACACAACATAGTATACAATATAAGCATTAAATAAATAAATAAGTAAAAGTTCAGAGAGAGAGAGAGAGAGAGAGAGAGAGAGAGAGAGAGAGAGAGAGAGAGAGAGAGAAGGGGTGAGAGAGAGTTCCATATTTGCACCAAGTAATGCGACACAGGTAAAAAAAAAAAGAAGGTGATTCAGTAAGTTGTTAGAGTGAGCATGAAAAAAAAGGAATAATGTCAAAAATAAAAAAAAAAAGTTTATCCTCCCCCATAGAAAAGGAAAAACAAAATAAAAAAAAAGAAATATTGTTGCACATCCACACTAACCAATGAGACGAAAGTGAAGGAGGCAGCGTGAGTAGCAGTCAGTGTGAGAAAATAAACGAACTCTTCCTTGTACTAAACTCGCTTTGTAAGGAAACATGTGGCGATGATAAATGGCATGGTAATTATTATGACAACTTGCCATAGAAAAAACTAAAAAATAAGGAGGAATGGTTTCTCAAAAGTTTATTGACGAGTGTAGTTACTATTTAAAATTTTTGTAGGGGGCGGAGGATCGTGATATCTTTCAATAAATAAATACATAAATAGATGAATAGATGAATTATTCACTAGTAAATATGCGCAAGTGTAATACATGAATAGATCCGTCATTCAGAGAGAGAGAGAGAGAGAGAGAGAGAGAGAGAGAGAGAGAGAGAGAGAGAGAGAGAGAAAGTTTACCTGGATACAATTGCAGCGGGAGCATAGGGAGCGAGATGACGGAGTGTATAGAGTGGTTGAGCTTCAAGGCATGTTGAGAGTGTTTCCTTGCGTGAATGAGAGACACGAGGAAAGAGGGAGGTATGGCATAACTGAGTGAGTGAGTGAATGAGTGGGTGTGAGGGAAGTGCTAGCCTCTACTTTGTGGCGTTGAAGGCCCCCATGATGGTGCGGCGGTCGAAGGGGCATTGGTCGAACACCTGGCCACACTCGGTCACACTCTTCGCCCGGGAGCCCACCAGCGCCGCGTACTGGAAGCTCGACTTGGCGTTCTTCATCTGGGAGAAGGTGACGGGCTTCACCTGCCTCCTGTGGGAGAAAGCTTGGGTTAGAGGACTCGGCCAGACTTACCCAGGGTAGGGATGACCCACCAGGAGCAGAAGGAGGCGAGGGCTGCGTCTCAGTCCCAGTGACTCACCCAAAGAGGTTGAGAATGAGCAGCTCGTCCGTGGAGAGGGCGTCGTCGGGCGTGGCCTCCAGCTCGCACACCAGCCGCAGGCCGCAGCCCAGCTGGTCAGCGCTAGCGGCCAGTTCTAAGATCAGTTCCGGGCTGGAGGACGGCAGGCAGTGGCTGGACACATCACGCTTGTTGCGGCTGGCAGCGAGTGCTAATCCGCCCAGAACTAGAGCACCGGCCACCAGCCCTGCCACCCCTAAGGCCGCGGCGGCGCTGCCCGAGGTGCCCAAAGTCAAGCCCACGGTACTGGAGGCGGCGGACGAGCTGCTGGCCACCAGGAAGACGGCATGAGCGAGGGGCAGGAGAGTGACGGTGGCCACACAGAAGACGACGGACAGTTTCATGATGGTGTGCTGGGAACACGCAAGTTTGTCTGGACTGAAGTGAGGAGCTGCTGAGAGGCGCTGAGGAGGGAGGCGGCCACGGGAACTCACCGAGAGGAAGGCGTGGTGGACACTCTTGGTGATCGTCTAGAATGGCTGCCTTATATTGTGACCGTAGAATGACAGACGCCAAGGCCGAGCGTGGAAATAGCTAGGGGGAGGGAGGACGGCAAGCAGCGGCGCGTGAGTTTTGGAGGGTTGTTTGTGTGGCAAGAGTGTCGCGCTACCTCTGCTACTCGCGGCCACTGCACACCATAGGAAGGGCAAGGCCGCCACTCACCTCTCTCTCTCTCTCTCTCTCCCTCTCTCTCTCTCTCTCCCTTTCGTCATAATATTCCGGACGCATTAGCATTTTTGATTTTCCTTTTTAGTGTAATTGTGTGTGTGTGTGTGTGTGTGTGTGTGTGTGTGTGTGTGTGTGTGATAGTTATTTGTATTCTTCCGACTGTTCAATCTTTGTTGTTGTTGTTGTTGGTGTTAATAATAGCAATAATGATAATGATACTACTACTACTACTACTACTACTACTACTATTATTATTATTATCATTATTATTACTACTATTATCATCATCATCATCATCATCATCATCATTATTACTAATCAGAGAGTCAGGCAAACGATTCATAGCAAAAGACAGAGACAGAGAGACAGACAGACAGACAGACAAAAGAAGAACAACGACATACATACATACATACAGACAGACACACACGCTGACAGACACAAACATAGACGATGACGAAAGTTCGGTGATGTATGGACGTTAGGAGGAGGAGGAGGAGGAGGAGGAGGAGGTCTGAGGAAAGATAACTAATAGAATTTCTCCACTACCATCCCCTCCTCCTCCTCCTCCTCCTCCTCCTCCTCCTCCTCCTTCGCCCCTTGTTATCGTCACGGAAATGAACGTCACTGATTAGCTGTATGGAGAGAGAGAGAGAGAGAGAGAGAGAGAGAGAGAGAGAGAGAGAGAGAGAGAGAGAGAGAGAGAGAGAGAGGTATGGGGAAAGAATATGGTAGCCTAAGGTCGTTTTAAATAATACGACCACAAGTGAGTGTGTGTGTGTGTGTGTGTGTGTGTGTGTGTGTGTGTGTGTGTGTGTAAGAGGTAGAGAGAAGGGAAAGTAAAAGAGATGGGGAAGAGAGGAAGGGAGAGGAGAGATGAAAGGGCGATGGTGGAGGAAAGCAAATACAAACGAAGGAGGAGGAGGAGGAGGAAGAGGAGAAGAAGGAGGAGGAGGAGTAAAGGAGAAAGATAGAAAAATACGAGATAATAAGGTCAATACACGAGAGAGAGAGAGAGAGAGAGAGAGAGAGAGAGAGAGAGAGAGAGAGAGAGAGAGAGAGAGAGAGAGAGAGAGAGGGCTTGAATGAGCTGTATGATGAAAGAGTATAGCATGATATATAGCGTGCTGGGCCTGGTATTGCACGTTCACTCTATAGGCATGTGCTCTTCAACGCCTTGGTCTCGCATGGGACTGTTCCAAAGGCCACGGAAATGATTGATCGAGCCATCACTGATATTCTTCTTATTTCCCCATTGGTGTTGCAGAATCGTTGTTAAATCGTCACTAAGAATCATACAAGTGCTTTTTAAACAGTATTAACCCTTTGACTGTCACTTGGTACACCTTTTCCTAATGATCACTCTGAGACATCTTTACTTGTTCTGCAGCCACATCTACAATCACTGAACAGAGGAAGAAAGTTGCGAAATGTATTATTTTTCATGGCTAATTTTCTTGTAGATGCTTATAAAGACTTCACGCATTGCTTCTGGTGCTGCTAATTGTTACGTGTTGCAGTGAAAGGGTTAACCTCCTCTAGAACCAGTTAGAGATGTACATTTTTTGTTGCACTGTCACTATGATCACGAAAATGTCTTTGAAACACCACTAACTTCCACCAGAGCCTGCTAGAGTTGTACAGTCCTTGTTGCACTGTCACTACACTCATGGTAACACCCTTTGCTAACTCTTGTAATTTCCAGTAGTACCAATTAAAAGTAGACGAGGTAAGACGCTGAAACGTTTGTGAATGCTGCAACTTTGTGTATATACTGTTGCTTCGAGTAGTGGTGTACGTGTGTTTATATTTGTATGTGCATTTCAGTCGCTCTTTCTCCTCCTCCTCCTCCTCCTCCTCTTCATTCTTCGTATCCTTTTCCTTCTTTTCCTTCTCCTTTTCCTTCTCTTTCTCCTCCCTCTTTTCCTTTTCCTTTATTCGTTTTCCTCCTTCTTTTCCTTTTTTCCTCTTCCCTCCTCCTTTTCCTTCTTTTCCTCTTCCTCCTCCTCCTTTTCCTTCTTTTCCTCCTCCTCCTCCTCCTCCTCCTCCTTTTCCTTCTTTTTGCTCCTCCTTCTCCTCATCCTTCTCTTCCTCCTCTCCCATCTCATCATCCGTTGCTTACTTATTACTAACCAGAGCATCTTATTACAAAAAAAGACTCACGACAGCCAAGACGTCTGCTGCTGCTCTTTATCCCTTTGTGTTCTTTAGTGTTCCTTAGTAGTAGTAATAGTAGTAGAAGCAGTGGTGGCAGTAACCAGTGATCCATCTCTTTAGCAAATAGGTGGTAACGAGTAATGATGGGTGGTGGTGTGAGTGATGGGAGAGGGTGATCATGGGCACTGTAGCGTCACGCGGCGTGGTGGTGGTGGTGGTGGTGTCAGTGATGGGTAGTGATGGGTGGCGAGGGTAAAGGATGAGAGAGAGAAGGTGAAGGTCAGTGAGTGCGAGTGTGTGAATCATAGTTATGTGGGTTGATGGGAACGGTGATGATGGGTGATGGTGGTGATGGGCTGGTGGTGCAACAGTAGCAACAACAACAACAACAACAACAACAACAACAACAATTACAATAACACGCACACACACGAAAAAAAAAAATAATTTGCTTTTATAGTAGTGGTAGTAGTAGTAGTAGTAGTAGTAGTAGTAGTATAGTAGTTGTTGTTGCTTATGTAGTAGTAATAGCTTAGAGAGAGAGAGAGAGAGAGAGAGAGAGAGAGAGAGAGAGAGAGAGAGAGAGAGAGAGAGAGAGAGAGAGAGACAAATGGATGAACGTGACTAGCATTTTCCAGTTTGGCAATCTTTATTCTCTCTCTCTCTCTCTCTCTCTCTCTCTCTCTCTCTCTCTCTCTCTCTGTTTATGTCTATGAATCATTATTTTGTTTATTTATTTATTTATTTATTTATTTATGTTTGTTTTTTGTTTGTTCGTTCATTTATTCATTCACTTATTCAAGCAACACACACACACACACACACACACACACGTTTCATGTTCGCATCAAACAATTTGTCAAACTAATTCCTTTATTCAATAATACATTTATCTATTAAGTCATTAATCAGTTTATCTATTTTCTCTCAACCTTATTTTGCAGTACAGTCAAGCACTATATTTTTTTTTTTCAAATTAGTAAACAACAATGAAACACACATATAAACTAGATATAACAATCAGATAGTGTTTGGAATGTATTTGATAAGACTGGAGCCTGAGGTATACAAAGAGATGAGTTATATTGCAGTACTATCTCATAATAATTTACCTTTCTACTGCTAGCATCACCGTTTGTTAACTTTGTCACGTTGTCACACACACACAAAAAAAAGAAAAGATACAGACAATAGATTGTTCATTTCCTTTCCCAAGCTATGTAATAAGCAATAAGTATCGAAAGAAGCTACAGGTGATTAAAAGAGTGATTATCTATGGTAGCACTGAAGGGGTTGAATCGTTTGGTGACTTCATTAGTGGACGAAACTCCATCTCCGCCATGTTGCTGCTCCTCCCTGGCTTACCCTCGCCTCGTTCCATCTCATTTTTGTGGCTTCATTCAAAACATCAATGAGATCTGTGTCTGCTTAGCCGTGCCTTCTCCTGTATGAGCGTGTTCCTGGGCCGAACCTGTGTCTCCGCCAGTACTTTCTGCACACACACACTCACACACATACACGCAGAGAGAGAGAGAGAGAGAGAGAGAGAGAGAGAGAGAGAGAGAGAGAGAGAGAGAGAGAGAGAGAGAGAGAGAGAGAGAGAGAGAGTTATAATTAGCTGAAAATTCTGCAACATTACTCTTATAACATAAACAACATTATATTAGCAATTGACTTTTCAACATTATCTTAATATACGAACAATAAAATATTTCCTAAAAAAAAAAAAATCTTAATAGAGAATTCTTGCACACTAATGGCTCAAAGCAACAATAGTTTCACGTAATACAGCTTCAAGGTAAATTAAAGTAAGCCTTGAAATTACTAAATACCTTCTGAATACAGATCAGTGAATAGGCTTTAAGTATTCCTCATATGTATATATTTTTTGCCCTACTCGTCACCACAACCATTAATACCTATTAGTTTCTATATTAATTATGAGCTTGATCCATACTTTCAAACTGTGATCTTTGAAAAGAGTCGTGATAAACTTGAGTCATTTATTTTTTACTCAAGATTTATCTCTCCAAACATTAGTAAAACTTTCGACTAAGCTCGCATTCTTACACGCTCTATTAATCAAAAGGATTATTTTCAAAGATCACAGAGATTATGTCAGGGTCTTATGACGATGCATAATCTTTGTTGAATTACCGCTAGAATCATGTAAATACCCTTGGAAATTCTGATAACTTCCACAAGAACCTGTTTAAAGTAATCGAGATAAAGCTTCGAGGCACTTAAGAAGAATAAGTACCATAAATCAAAGGGGGAAATGGAATTACAGCATAACCACTTGTGCAATAGGCGAGAGCAGTGAAGTGGAGAATGCGGGAGAGATAGATCTTGACTATCGTGTTTATTAACTTTGTCTTAGTGTTTTAGTGTGTATTACCTATACCAGTGTGTACTTTTTTTCTCAAGATCTCTGCACTATGGCGTCAGGTGAGTGAATTAGTAGTTATCAGTAATGTTTCCTCGTTTTTCGGGGAGTGAAACAAGAGGGAAGAATCTTGTGTGGATGGTTGCGCACAGCGAGATCTGAGAACGTATTTATCATTCGCTATTTTTTTTTACGTGTTATTTGTATGTTTTCTATTGGGTGCTGCAAATGTGCGTCTTGATGTTTATTTATTTACTTTTTTTTCATTATTCAGTATGTTTAGCTTACCTGTGTTGTAGACAGGCATAATATTTATTAGTAAGAGTATGCTAGGCTAGAGAAGTCGTGTGTATCCCCCTCCGCTTCCTCCTCCTCCTCCTCCTCTTCCTCCTTCTCGCAGCAATTTCCGTCAGTCCTCTTAAAGCCACATCAAAAAACTTTTATATATATTTTTACACCACCGTGGTGACGTCAAAGCCTCCAAAGACTTGCCTTTAGTAGTGGTTTTAATAGTAGTAGTAGTAATAGTAGTAGTAGTAGCTTTTTTTCTGGTAACTTATCTCTCGATTTCTTAACACTCGTAGAAAAATATCCATTCCTCCATCATATCCAATAAGATTAGTTTGCGCAATAGAAAAAAATCTTGTCTTTTTATTTAATTTATTTACTATTATTATTATTATTATTATCATTATCATTATTATTATTATTATTATTATTATTATTTTATTATTTTTTTTTTTTAGCTAAAACTATCAAGTGTTACTTCTTTTAGTTGGTCCTGTTAGGGATCACCACAGCGGATCACGGGTCTCCACGTAACTCTGTCTTTTGCGTCTTCTGCTGCACCCATCATCCTCATGTCTTCCTTCAGTGCATCCATAAACCCTCTCAAACTGTGTCTTTTATCTTCCTCTATTCCTCCTGCCTGGTGGGTCCACTTTCAGTATCCTTCTCCTCACGTACTCCTCATCTCTTCTCTGCACATGGCTAAACCACCTCCCTCTCGCCTCTCACACTCTCGGCCCATGTTCTCAAACTGACCTACGTGCGCTGTCCCTGTAGGCGTGTTTTTTTTTTTTTTTTCCTTTTTTTCTTTTTTGCTTTACATTCTGGCACCCAATTTTTTTTTATCAACATCTGGCAGTGGGAAGGGCTGTACAGAATATGAAAGTATATAATAAAACTATTTTTGGCGCTTCATAATATATAATAGACTCATAATACGAGGTAATAAGGGTAGGATGAACTTATATACCCCAAGCATAATGAACTAATATTCTAAAATAAGTGGAATTTCTTCAGTTTGAGGACAAAATATTGAATGATAAGGAATATGTTGGCAGCCTGTCATATACATGCATGTGTGTGTGTGTGTGTGTGTGTGTGTGTGTGGTGGGGGTGACTTAAAAAGGATTGCATTAATTTATATCGATTCCAAAAAATATTACTACATGATTAACCGAGAATACTAAAATCTATTTGTATAGCTAGACGAAAACCTACTCAGTTATTTAAGAAGGGTTGGATTAACTCTAGAGATTCGAAATGTAAAACTTACACTGTTAAGAAAAAAAATATTAACTTGTAGATTATGAGAGGGAGAAAATCCTTTGTACACGTATATTTCAGAAAGATTAGCTTAACTTACAGAGCCGGAAAGGCAAAAAAAACGTACGCAGTTAAGAAAAATTAGATGAATTTATACTATATTCGAAAAAACAAAACCGATTTATTTAAAGAGGATTAGATTACTGAATTCATTATAGTAGTTAACTGCAGTAGTGAAGATGTGGGAGAGGAACTAGCTGTGGAGAGCTTAGCTGCAGAGAGGTGGTGAGGGTTGTGTTTATGTGGTAAAGTTGATGACATGGCGCGTAGAGTAGATAAGGCAGAGGGATACCTGTAGACCCGGAGTGACAGATTCCTTTGTACCGCCACCGAGTTAGGGTGTGACTACTCCAGGAAAGATCGGACCACTACAATACAAACGCAGGTGTTGGTGACAGGCCTCCTTAAGACCCCAAACACGCGAGTTCCACATTTGTATTACGAAGGGTTGATTGCCTTTATTAGCATAATTCATGATTAGTGATGTATTATGTTGATACAGTATGTAATGGTTAGTAGTGGTACGCACGTCTTATGTTTATTATGTATGTCTTCAGGTTTGACAGAATGCAATAAACGATTCGCGTCACCGTGTGGGTCTAAAATCCTTTAGTTGCCTCCGGGAAGCTACAGAATGAATTAACTACACTGAGGAAGGATTAGATTAGATTAACTTACAGCTTAGAAGAAGGATAGAAAATAAGGAATAAGGACTGAATTAACTTAGGTTCCAACAAAAATCATTGCAGAATTCTCACGCGCGCGGACGAGCAGGGGAGCGGGGAGAGAACCTCCTCCTGAAGAACAGCTGCGTAGAGGGCTCCGGCAACATTAACACCACCAGCACCACCAGCACCGCCACCAGCAGCGTCGCCTGTAGGGGGAATAGCTGAGGTAAGGTGCCTCTGCTACACTGTTGCTGATTATTCTCTGTTCATTGGTTGTAGTTTGTATGTTATTGATTTTGTTTATCATTTCGTGCTGTGAGAGATGCTTGTTTGTTCCTTTACGATGCTCAGCAGAGAGAGAGAGAGAGAGAGAGAGAGAGAGAGAGAGAGAGAGAGAGAGAGAGAGAGTGTGTAATTTTTCACGGAAGAGAGCAGCTTAGAAGAAAAAGTATGAATTAATTTACGAACGAGGGAAAAAAAATCACTAAAAGATAAGAGAAAATGTACTCACAGCAGGGAAAACTGGACGAAAAAAAAAAAAAAAAATACGATATGCTGAGTTCTCATTTCATCTTCCAAAAAGGAGGACCGGAAATATTAAGAGGCTTAGGGAAGAAGAAAAGAGACAGAAAAAAAAGTGTTAATGTATGAGGCTTAATTAGAGTTGGTGTTGTAGTTGTTGTGAAAACTTCGTGTGTGTGTGTGTGTGTGTGTGTGTGTGTGTGTGTGTGTGTGTGTGTGTGTGTGTGTGTGTGTGTGTGTGTGTGTGTGTGTGTGTGTTTTCCTTTCATCCGGTCTTCTTTCTCTCTTTTCATCTTTTTTTCCCCTTCCTTCCTTCTTTTCTTTCTTCTTTCCTTCTTTCTTCTTTCTTCCCCTTTGTTCCTTCCTTCCTTCCATCCTTTTCTCATTTTCCTTCATTATTTTCCCTTTTTATTTTCTGATATTTATTCGACCTTATATTTCAAAATTTACGTGTTCCTCCTTTCCTTTCATTATTCCTCCTGTTCGTTGATTTATTTGGTTATTTATTTACCCGTTTACTACCTCCTCTCTCCTTGCGTTCTTACTCGTTGCCTCTCATAAATTATTCAGTCTTTTTTTTTCTCTCTTTCATCTTTTTTTCATTCTTTTTTTTCCTCTCCTTTACTTCTCCTTTCCTCTCAATTACTCTTCTCTTCTCTTCTCTTCACTTCACTTCTCTTACTCGCTCCCTATCTCCTTTTCTTCATACCTACCTTTTTCCTTCCGTTCCTCTCTCTTCTCTTATTGATTTCTTCATCCCTTTCCTCCACTTCTCTCTTCCTTTTCCTACGCCTTTCCTGTCTTCCCCTTCAGTATATACTTCCTTTTATATTTTCACTTTTTATATTTTCTTTTCTCTTTCTGTTCCTCACTTTATTTTGTGCTTTCTCTCTCTCTCTCTCTCTCTCTCTCTCTCTCTCACCAACACCTTGTGGTTCTCACCTTTGTTACATTTTTCCTTCTTCCTATCCTTTTTTTTTTCCCCCTTCACCAAATGACCCCTTTACTCACACACACACACACGCACACACACGCACATACAGACACAGACACAGACACAGACAGACACACACACTAAAGTTTACATGTCTTCACTTTTTTTTATATCTTTTAACAGTCACACTATTGACAAACTTGACCTGTCGTGTCTGGTGAATTAATAACATGCTCCTTCACGCTCTCCCTCCTCCTCCTCCTCCTCCTCCTCCTCCTCCTCCTCCTCCTCCTCCTCCAGTTCATTTAATCCTCCTTTTCTTTCTTCTGTTGCTTTCATTCCTAGTTACCTCCACTCCCTCTCCTCTTTCTTCTAATTTTCTTCCTTCTCCTTCGTCACACGCATATGCTTTTACAATTTGGGTTTAGTATAATACTGTATGCATCGATTTACTGTTAGTCTGCATTGCGTTGAGAGAGAGAGAGAGAGAGAGAGAGAGAGAGAGAGAGAGAGAGAGAGAGAGAGAGAGAGAGAGAGAGAGAGAGAGAGAGAGAGAGAGAGAGAGAGAGAGCATGGCGAAAAGAACGAAAAAGGAAAGAATAAGGGAAGGAAGGAAGGAAGGAAGGAAGGAAGGAAAGAAGTAAAGAAGGAAGGAACTGCGAGAGAGAAAAAAAGAATCGTGGAATAAAAAAGAAGAAAGAAAAATTGATAACGAGAAATGAGGAAAAGATCAAAGCGAATTGTAAATAATAAAAAATAAACGACAAATAAGCAAAAAAAAAAAAAAAAAAAAAGAAAACGAGGGAAAAACAAGAAGAGGGAGGAACAGGTGGAAATGGCTCTCGTTCACACACCAACAAGTCTCCCTCTCTCGCTGCCTCATCAATAAATAGTTCACCAGCCTGTAGTCGTTGCTGCAAACCAACCTACCCCCACCATCACTGAATTAATACTACCCCGCTGCCTGACTCACTTCCTGGCTAACTGTCTACTTCACTGTCTTTATATATCTATCTACTATTACCTCCTTATTTCCCTTGGTTTTGAGAGTTAATATTCACTGCAATGGATCGATAATGCCCATGTTTCCCTATAACTCCCTGACTGCATGACTAGTTAACTTTCTTTTAACCATCCATGTACTACTGCATCGCTACTTGCTTTGGTCTTAAGATTAATACTACCTCGCTATTAAAATCATTTAGAGCCTATTCAAATCGAGATAAGACGCCGAACACATGATATACTCTTCAGCAAGTCCGTAGCGCTGTGTGTGTGCCACGGAAGGTAGAAAGTAACGTGATGGGGAGCGTAGCGCAGAGGAAGGGAGGACGGGGCGTGGCGGGTGACACTGTAGGGGTGTGCGGCTGGCAGGCGGCGGTGCAAGGCTGAGGAGGGTGGTCAACTGAGCGTGATAGAGGCTGAGGGAGCGTGTGAGGGAGAGAGGGAGAGATAGAGAGGAAGGGAGAGTGAAGAGAGTGAAACTGGAAGGAAGGATGAGAGGAAGGAAGGATGAGACTACACAGAAGGAGGGAGAATGGGAGAAGGATGTGGCTGGAGGGGGAGGGAAGGGAGGTTGAAACGAGTATGAAAGAGAAAGAAAACGGAGAGTCAGTCAGTTCGTCAGTCTTCAATAGGATTTAGACATAAGCCCCTAGACGTTGTGGAGATTCCGTTACACGAGAGATATGCAGCAATACATCGGTTTTGTGGGTCTGTAGTTCTGCAATGATGGGACGCAATACCTGACCACATCTGTACGCGCGGTTATGGTGACTGTGAAGGAAGTGTGGTGGTTGAGAAAACACTGGATGAGGCAGAAAAATAAATCTCAGCAACAGTCTCTAGTGCAAAATATCGGAGTGTTTTTGAGTTATTATGATTCTGGTGATATTTTAAGAGGTTCTTTTGGGATTCAGTGGAGTTTTCTTGATTCAGGTAATAACTCAGCAGACTCTAGTGAAAATTATTGAGGGTTTCAATTTTTTTTTTATGGTTGTAATATAAGATTAACATGCTTCTAATAGACCTTAAGAAATTATCCTTTTTATTTTTATTTATTTATTTATTTATTTATTTATTTTATTTTATTTTTTTTTTTTGTGTGTGCGTGTCAAGGTGAAGTTAATGGGTCTCCAAGAGTGTCCTCATGATTTTAAGAATAGTTTAACAATTCTTATGGTCGCTGATTGGGTTTTAAGTGTACCGTTATTATTTTAGTGATAGTTTAACAGATTCTAGTGAAAGGTATTGAAGTTTTTATTTTTTTCTCTATAATTGATAGTTTAACATGCTCTAGTCACCCAGTGGAAGTTAATGATGCTTTGAAGGATGTTTTCCCGATTCTTGTATTTGTTTTACTGACTCTGTTGGAAGCTATTAAGATTTTCAAGAGTGTTTTCATGACTAATGCCAGTTCAGCAGAGATTATCTATTTTGACTTTTTCTAACCTGCTCTGGTAGAAATTCTCGGGGATATCAAGGATGCTTTCGTGATTCTAGTGACTGATAGTTCGACACACATACTGCATCACTCACGAGGACCCTGCTAATAATCCCTGTGGCCTTTGAAAATAGCCCTTGTGAGATTCTAAAGCGTTTCACAATACGAGTGGTGGATGTATGGTAATAATTGCCCTCCGAACGAAGCACACGAGTCTTTACAAAACAGTCCAGGTTTATTCTTTCCTGTACTTACGTAATGAAAATGTCAGGAGGAAATTTAGGGTTCCACTGTAAAAGAGTAAAAAAAGTGTTTAGTGGTTACTTGCCGACTGTGAGGCTCTGGAGGTTTGCCCGTGTTAGTTTAATGGGCTAGCCGGTCCCGAGAGAGAGAGAGAGAGAGAGAGAGAGAGAGAGAGAGAGAGAGAGAGAGAGAGAGAGAGGGTGGGAGGGTGATAGGGAGAGAGGGAAAGAGGGAGGGAAAGAGGGAGGGAGGGAGGGAGGGAGGAAGGGAGGGACACACACACACACACACACACACACACACACATAGAGAGAGAGAGAGAGAGAGAGAGAGAGAGAGAGAGAGAGAGAGAGAGAGAGAGAGAGAGAGAGAGAGAGAGAGAGAGAGAGAGAGAGATAATATTAGCATTCTCTTTTACCGTCCCTTTTGTTTTGTTTGGTGCGTGGTGTGGCTGTGGTGTTGTTGTGGTGTGGCTGATGTGTGTGTGTGTGGCTGTGATTTACCCGTTATGGCGTAGTAATCGTTAGATGTTGTGGCTGCTGTAGTGTGGCTGTGATGTACCTGCGTGTTGGAATGCCCGCGCTGTATGGAAGTCGGAATGTCAAAAGCAAGAATTAGCTGAAGAATGTTGTTAAAAAGGCTAAATAAATGGGTGCGAATGTTTGTTTTGAATGTTTTGAAGCTTGCAAAGGAAATAATGCTTATTGCCATCCTCCCTCTTCATAAAAACCACGTGTTTCTGAGGTCTGGTCAAGTCTGGGGCTACCTGTGCTGGAGACGAGCGGATTGAAGAATTTATTAGTGCCAATGAGCATTATATTACTTAATCGTGTTCACCTCTCACCAATAAATGTTGATTCTTTTTTAGTTTTTTTTAGTAGTTTAGTTTTTCTGATAAAAAAAAAATTACGGATATTTTTCTCTATGACTTTAGTGGTTTAATATAATTCCTAGACATCTCTCCATTGTTTAGTATAACTTTTAATTTGGAAAGTAGCAACTCTGGACCTGAAAAGTGTTTAAATTTGTGTGCAGAAACTGAGTGGTGTGACTGTCGTAGTGTGGGCGTGACGTGACAGAGATATGGCTGTGATTTACCTGCCATGGCATGGTTGTGGCGGGAACGTGTGGCTGCTGTAGTGTGGGCGTGGCATTTGAACATCATAACATTATACTGAAGAAACAGGGGAAGTTACAAAGACGAGTGATGTAGTACAAGACAACATTGCAAAATATAAATACAGAATGAGAGAGAGAGAGAGAGAGAGAGAGAGAGAGAGAGAGAGAGAGAGAGAGAGAGAGAGAGAGAGAGAGAGAGAGAGATAGAGTGTGTGGCATGATTATGGTGTGGTTGTGGTGTGGTTGTGGTGTGGTTGTGGCATGGTCGTGGTGTGGTCGCCGTGTGGGTGTTTACAATGCACGCCACACAAATAAACAGCGAAGTGATCAACATTTACCTTGTGGTTGACCATGTTGTGTACCACCGCGGTTGTACTGAACTGTGGTCCCTCCTCCTCCTTTTCCTCTTCCCCCTGAAGCATCTATGTAACTCTATGTATGTAACTACTCCTCCTCCTCCTCCTCCTCCTCCTCCATTCCTCTTTTCTTCCCTCATCAATTTCCTTGTCTTTCTTCGTACATTCGCATTCTTGGCAACATTCCTCTCCTTTTCCTTGCTCCCTCCTCCTCCTCCTCCTTCAGATCGCTCACGGGACTACGGAGCGAAATCCACGGCTCAGTTGGGGTCTTACTCGTACATGATAAACGTGAGCGGCGCCTCGGGCCTCGCAAGGGAATCCTTTATAGGGGAACTGGCATACTTGGCCTTACTGCACGGTGAAGGGTGGGCGTGGTGCACAGGCCGGGGGAGGAGGTGGAGAAATAACACTCATGTCACTCTTGCAACTGAAGTTTAATTTTTTTTTCTCTCTCTCTCTTTTAAGCTTAGTGCAGGAAAGGCCCATGTTTTGAAACGCTTTGTTTGTTCTGTTATTTATTTATTTTTTTCCATTTATTTTATTTTTTTTTGTTTAAGGTCACTGAGGTGATTAATTGTGTTCTCTTTTTTTTTTTTTTTTTTCTTTATCGACGGTGCAAGATTTGTTAGTCTGTTACTAGACTGATAAGGGCAGACTTGAGCATTTCCAGTAACGTTCACTAGAATGTGCTGAAGTAACACTAGAATAATGAAGGAAAATACCATTTACTTCCCTGGGTGCTGGTTAAATTATCACTCTTATAATAGAGGAAAACAAAATCTGAAAATCAACATAACTTCTACTTGATATTTTTTTAGTCATCTCTCGAATAATGAAAAACACTCTTAAAAATCCCACAAACTTTCACTCGAACCTGGAATCACTAGAATCAAGAAAACACCCTTGAAAGTATTAAAAACCTCCTCTAGAGCAAGTTAGAGGCGCAAAGTCCTTGTTAAAATATTACCAGAATCATGAAAACACACTTGAAAGGCCCAGCGTCTTCCACTAGAACCTGTTAAAAGTAGTGTAGATAAAACGCCGCAAAGTTTGAGAATACGCTACAAAGAGAATTGAAGGAAGTTAATCTTAATCTTGACTTCTGTTACGATTTCTTCTCGTTTTCTCTCAGTTTTGTTTGGGTAACTAGCGTAACTTTTATCCCCCTTTGTGTTTTACCGATAGAGATGTTTTGTCCTCGTGCTCATAAATACGTTACCACCACCATCATTACTACTGTTACTATCACCAACATCACCGTCACCACCACCATTACCATCACCACTACTACTACTATTACTACTACTACTGACAATAAAAACATTTCTATTACCATTATTACTACTACTACTACTACTACTGCTGCTATAATCACCGTAAGCTCGAGTTTCATCCCTGAAGAGTGGTCTAGCGTGGCCTTGCGTGGTCTTAGTGTGCTGTGGTCTGATCTGCTATAGCTTGATCGTGGTCTGCTGTGGTCTTGGTCTGGTTTAGTGTGGCCTGGCGTGGTCTAGTGTGGCCTGGCGTGGTCTCCTCTGGCGTGGCGTGGTGCGGCCTGGCGTGGCGGGAGGCGGCACGTGAAGGGGGCGGGCCAGTATTAATCAGCCTTCCACAGCAGGTCTCCAGATCTCTCTAATTGAGTTCTGAGGGAAGAGAGAGAGAGAGAGAGAGAGAGAGAGAGAGAGAGAGAGAGAGAGAGAGAGAGAGAGAGAGAGAGAGAATAGTTAAGTGGAAAAATATAGATTGAAGGAGGAAAAAGTATTGTTGAAGCAAAGAAATATTTCATTTTTAATTTAATATGTTTGTGCGTCTGTGTGTCTTCGCTTGTCTGTGTTCTGTCTGTCTGTTCTGTTTGTCTGTGTTCTCTCTCTCTCTCTCTCTCTCTCTCTCTCTCTCTCTCTCTCTCTCTCTCTCTCTCTCTCTCTCTCTCTCTCTCTCTCTCTACATTATTTATCACTAACATTATTTGTTGCTTTATCGAAAATTACTTGATGTTTCTTTTAACCATCACGGCTTTCCTTTAATCATGGGTAAATTTTTCTTTTATACTAGTTCTTCCTTACGCTGGTGATTTACTTCTTTCTTGGTTGTTCTTGATTCACACGAATTTGAGGGTCATTTCCGTAAAAAATGCCTAGTTTTCCTGTTACCTCCCCTCTTAACTCACAGGCGGGGAGGAATGAGAAACAAAGTATTTTTTGACAGAAGACTGAGGCTCAAATCGAATGAATCGTTAAAACAACAAAGAAAAATGTAAAATCGTTAAGAAACCGTTAAACTTACCCAAATCTAACTTACCTAACCTAACTAATCTAACTAAATCTAACCTAACTTAACCAAACCAAGCTAACCTAACTAGCCTAACTAACTTAACCAAACTAACCTAACCCAAGCTAACCTAAATTTATTAACGTGCATATCTTATTAACTTTCATTATCGCTGGAGTCGTCGGCAGGATGTAAGGAAACTACCAAATGTGACTGGCGCACTCAATATTAGTGATGAAGATCGTTAGGTGGCAGCAGTGTCGACTATGGAGAGATGCGAGCTGAAGAGGTCCGTCATAACAGCCCTTCCGCGTGGACCAAATAATTACTGAAGAATTCCTATAGCTCGAAAACTATTTGCTTGGGACGGAAAGACTAGTGAAGAAATGTTCCACAAGAGCGTCAGTTATCAGAAAAAACAGAAAAAAAAAAAAAAGACCTCATTGACTGGGTATAAACTCCAGTAGTACCTAACCCTCTTCCCTTCTTTCTTTTCTTATTACTACCCATAAATTTAAAGCTTTCGCATAGTTAGTAACATTTTCTTTACATGCGTACTTGTTAAAATGTGTTGACGGTCTTTTGTCACGCTTCTTTTTACTGATTTCGATTTTCACAGTAAGAACTTCCCATTTACCACTCACTTACCTCAAGATCAGAAGAAGTGTGACATTGGAACGGTGTGACTGACGAGTAGCAAGCTGTTACGGTGTGGAACTAGGACGGAACGGGGCGGAACTGAACGAAACAGAACGGAGCGAGGCAACACGGGACGGGGCTGGACTGGGCAGGAATAAAGAGGGCAAAAGGAGAACGAAAGAAATAGCTAGCAAGGGCAAGTAATAGAAGACAGATGAGGGACGCGAGCTTAATTGGGTGAGGCAGCGGGACCTGATGGTGACGAAGGCGGCGGGCTGGCGAATGGGCTAGCAGGCTGGAAGAGGCACGTGTGTTTGTGTAGGGAAAAGGAGGAGGAGGAGGAGGAGGAAGGTGAGGTGCTACCCAGACCAACGGGTGGACTGTGTGACTCGGGTTTGGGCACTCAATTATATACCCCAAGTTCTCCTCCTCCTCTTCTTCCTTCTCCATCCTCTCCTGCCGTTTTCTATTCATTCGCTTACACCTGCTCATAGTGATCCTAGGTGGAACACACACATACACGCACACCTCCTCCTCCTCCTCCTCCTCCTCCTCCTACTCCTCCTCAGTATATGGAAGAAAGTTTAATTCCCACAGACAGCTCCGTAAGAACTAGTAAGACTGCTGAGACTTGTTCTTCTTTTATGTTCTTCCTCCTCCTCCTCCTCCTCCTCCTCCTCCACCTTGACTCACATCGCAAGAGTCACCTCAATATTCCCACAAACTCAAGACGCAAACTTTAGGAGGCGTGAAGGGATAAGTTCCACATCTGAAGGTGCAATTTTTTGAGTCTCCTTCCCTTCCTGGCTTCACTCGATCATTCTGCTAACGGGACGGGAAATGGTTACCCTAGCCGCGGCGGGAAGGGGCGGAAGTCGGGCAGGCTCGGCAAGGCTCGGCGGTGCTGGGCAGGTCGTGGCGCCAAAGATATTGTGGTGTGGTGTGGTAACTATACTTTCACAGGCTTAACTGTTCTGTGTGTGTGTGTGTGTGTGTGTGTGTGTGTCGCCGATCAGAGACGAGTTTCAGAGCTGTATAATTGGGCTTTAACCCTCAAATTGCCACTTGGTATGTGTGTGTCTGTGTGTCGCCGATCAGAGAAGATTCACAGAGCTTTGTATGTGTATGTACTACTACTACTACTACTATTACCACTAGTATCTTATAACATGTCACAAGTGTATTAATCATTGTAATTATAGAATACTGGATAACGTTAATTTAAAAAAAGTCATAGATAAATAAAAAAAAATAGAGAGAGAGAGAGAGAGAGAGAGAGAGAGAGAGAGAGAGAGAGAGAGAGAGAGAGAGAGAGAGAGAGAGAGAGAGAGAGAGAGATACTTTTATATGGAGACGAATAAACTTTTACTTAAGAATTTTTTTCCCTTCTTTTTATCTACATTTGTTTTACACACACACACACACACACACACACACACACACACAGAAGTACGCGTAATTTTCCCCCTGCTCCAGTGTCTGGTGGCGTAAGAGGCAGGCGATGTTATCATGTAAACAATTCACAGTTTACATAGGTGTCATCATTCATATTTTTAAGGGTTACGTATCTATTTTTGTGGTTAATTGTGGTTTCCCTTCACGTCTGAGTCTGGAAACACACGCAGGTTTGACTAAATATTGATGTAGAGGCGGGGAGGGAGGCAGGAAAAAACGTTCGTCTCGGTCCTAAATTTTGCGTACGGCAATTCATCTTGAAAATCTGGAGAAGAAAGACACCCAGACTGGACTGCACTGTTTATTCTGCCCTGTCATATACTTCAACTAATACACTGAACATTGACGCAGAGAGACTGGAATGGAGGGACGGCCCGACCCTTGGTACCCTGATGACGTCACTGATGACGTCACACCTTAATTTACGTTCGTTAATCCATTTTGAAATCGACCCCTCGAAAAAGCGGAGCTAGACTGCTATGCCTTATATATTCTGACTTGATAAATACATTAATAAATATCTGGGGTATTGTAATAACTGCAGGATTGAGACGTAGTAAGAGATGGACTCCAGGGGTAACAATGTATTAAGGAGCGGCTACCCGCTTGCCGGCTGGAGCTGAACTGGCTCCATACAGAGAGAAGCTTCCGAAATCAACTAGTATGAACTAATACATAAACCAATACATGAAGCAGTGAATGACAAGTAGTACTTTGGTAGTAACAATTATAACACTCCTCCCTTTTTTTAAAAAAAACTCAGGTTAGAAACCATAAAATTAAGTTTACAACCAAAATGTTAAAAAAGATACAGAAGATACTAAAACTTATCAATTAGAAAGACTAGAAAAAAAAATATTCGATACAAGTTATAAGAAACGCTAAAACCCGCAAACACGAGACAAAAAACAAAATAAACATAGTAACTAAAACTAGCAAAAGTAATACAAAACTCCAACAATTAAAATAGTTAACACAAGTGAAGCAAGAGACCTAACATTTTATTTCCAAGCTATCTGCAAACGATCTGGCTTCTGGCGCAGTCTCTCAGAACGGCGCAGTGTTTCCCTCTCCAACGGCTGCTGTTGTGGCGGCAATCCAGGTTCGAACTCTTGACTTGAGGTTAACTCTCGTTCTTGAATTTGATCCGGCGCGTTGCTGTTGTGTGCTCCGGACTGCTTCGAAACTCCTGCCTTTAGGGGCGACACGCTGCCTGCCGGTGCCGAACCATGTTTCTGAATTCCTGCTCCATTTGTGAGGTCCATGGGAGGTGGTATGGCATCATCTGCGTTAACCGTCTCGCCCTCTATGCTTACTCTTCTCCTCACATAGTCGAGATGACGTCGTACAGTCCTCCCATCTAGCAACTGCACCCATAAACGGCCCAGCGTAATCCAAATGTAACCTGGACCAGGGTTTTAGTGGCCACTCCCATGGCTGCAAAGGAGCGTCTGGGGGAAGATTTCTCACTTGTTGGCACTGTGAACATAGTTGTACTGTTGACTCAACATCTTTATCTATATTGGGCCACCACACATGACTACGCGCAATACCTTTCATGCGCGAGACTCCTGGATGCGTTGCATGTAGCTCAGCCAACACATTTTTTCTAGCTATCTGAGGCACCACCACTCTTGATCCCCACAAAATTATTCCATCTTGGACACTTAATTCGTGCCTCCTTCTAAAAAAAGGCTGAAGTGTTTCCTCTGCTATATGTCCAGGCCAACCGTACAGAATGTGATCTCTTACCTTCGAGAGTGTTGAGTCCTTATCCGTCCATTGCCTTAACTCTCTCGACGTGACGGGTGTCTGGTCTAGTCTCTCCAACACGCATACCACATCACCGGGGACTGGAGTCACCTTGGGGAATTCAGGGAGAGGAAGGCGACTCAACCCCATCAGCATGTACTATATTTTTCCCTGGTTTGTGGGTGATAGTGTATTCATACGCCGATAGTGTTAGCGCCCAGCGTTGGATACGACTTGATGCCATCACAGGCACTGGGCGAGTTTCATTAAACAGACTTTTAAGTGGCTGATGGTCTGAAATGATCTCAAAATGGCGGCCATACAAGTAATTATGAAATTTCTTAACACCAAATATTATTGCCAAACCTTCTTTCTCTACCTGAGCATACTTGCGTTCAGCTATGCTCAGGGATCGGGATGCGAAAGCAATCGGTTTCTCCTCTCCAGACTCCAAACGGTGTGCAAGGACTGCTCCCAATCCGTATGGTGACGCGTCACAGGTGAGCAGGAGGGGCTTGCTGCTGTCATAATGCACCAACACCTTGGAGCTCGCCAACAGTTGTTTCGATGTGGCAAGGGCACGCTGCTGTTCTGGTCCCCATTGCCATTCCACGTCCCGTTGCAGTAATCTGTACAAGGGAGCAAATACTGTGGAGAGATTAGGAATGTATCTGCCATAATAATTAACAAGCCCCAAATACGCCTTTAGTTCAGTGATGTTGCTTGGTGTGGGTGCCTTTATAACAGCTTGAACCTTGTCCTCGGACGGGTGCAGCCCTTCCGCATTAATTTTATGTCCTAAATATGTTACTTCTGGTGCCTGAAACACACACTTCTTTAACTTCAGTTTCACCCCCGCGTCATCCATACGCCTCAAAACTTCTGTCAGGTTACTCAGATGTTCCCTTTCCGTCTTCCCTGTCACTAATACATCATCCAAGTACACCACCACGTGAGGGATACCTTGCAGTAAGTTCTCCATAACTCTCTGGAATATTCCTGGCGCCGAGGAGACTCCGTATGGTAAGCGATTATATACGAATAACCCCTTATGTGTATTTATCGTTACATATTTTTTTGATTCCTCTTCCAGTGGTAGTTGTGAATAAGCATGTGACAGGTCTAATTTTGAAAAAGTCTTCCCTCCTGACAAATTTGCTAATAAATCCTCAACCTTCGGTATCGGGTAACTGTCCACTCTAGACACGCGGTTCACAGTCATCTTGTAGTCCCCACAAATACGTATGGATTTGTCTCCCTTAACTATCGGGACTATTGGCGCCGCCCACTCTGAGAACTGCACAGGTTCAATTACTCCATCGTTAACTAGCCGTTCCAACTCGTGCTCCACTTTGTCTTTCAAGGCGTAGGGCAACGGGCGAGCTTTGAAAAACTTGGGTTGTGCCTCCTTATCCACATGTAGGGTCGCCTTTGTGTTTCTGATGAGACCCAACTCCTCTTTGAAAACATTACTAAAACTGCGAATGACCTTATCACACTCTGACCGACAACTATAAACTGCAGCCCAGTCTAGCTTAATTTGTTTCAACCAGTTTCTCCCCATCAAACTCGGGCCGTCTCCATCCACTACCACCAACGGCAGAACTTTCGACTGGTTGTTATAATTAACCTCCACATTCACTTCCCCCATCACTTTCAATAAGTCTCCACTGTAGGTGCGTAACACTACGTCGGAATACTCGAGCACCGGCTTGCACGTATCCTTCCAGCTTTCTTCATACACTTTCTGACTTATAATGGACACCGCAGCACCAGTATCCACTTCCATGGGAATAGCCACCTTGTTAACTTCTGGGTGAACAATCACAGGTGGTTCACGAGCCCCCCGCACTGTATACAAGGTGTATTCTTCCCCAGTTGTCTCACCGTCCTCCTCTTCACCCTCAATCTTGTGCATTTTCCTTTCCATGTCTGCTTTATTTCGACACATCCTTGCCAAGTGTCCCACTTTCTTACATTTAAAACAGGTAGCACGTGCAAAATGACAGCTAGGAGCCACATGCGGACCCCCACACCTGTAGCACTGTGGTCGAGGATTCGTTCGCACCCACGGTGTCTCTTGAATTTTTCTTCCTTCCCCGCGCCTCTCCTGAATCTTGTTCACTTGACTGCTGCGGTACTCCCCAGCCTGTTGTAGGTCTTCAGTGTCTTTTGCCGCAGCCTCCATAGCCAGAGCAGTTGCCTCTGCCTTCTTGAAGTCCAAATTCCCATCTGCCAACAACCTTGCTTGTATTTTTCGGTCGTCAATTCCACACACCAGACGATCTCGTAACATGTCAGGTAGTTGGTTTCCGTACGCACAGTGCTCCGCTAATTTCCGAAGGTCAGTAATGTAAGAAGACACAGATTCAGTTGGTTGCTTGAATCGTGAGTTGAATTTGAAGCGCTTCATGATTACTGACGGTTTCGGGCACATGTGATTCTCCAACAGCACTTTGAGGTCACTGTACGACTTGTCGGCTGGCTTCTCTGGTAGGCAGAGTGACCTTATCACTTCGTAGGTTCTTGCTCCACAAACAGCCAATAAAGTAGATTTCTTTTTTTTCTCTTCAATAATGTCGTTGGCTTCAAAAAAATGCTCCAGCCGCTCCACATATTGAGTCCACACCTCGGCATCCTGGTTAAATTCTTCTACTTTGCCAATAAATCCCATCCTCGTCGCCAATGTAATAACTGCAGGATTGAGACGTAGTAAGAGATGGACTCCAGGGGGTAACAATGTATTAAGGAGCGGCTACCCGCTTGCCGGCTGGAGCTGAACTGGCTCCATACAGAGAGAAGCTTCCGAAATCAACTAGTATGAACTAATACATAAACCAATACATGAAGCAGTGAATGACAAGTAGTACTTTGGTAGTAACAATTATAACAGGTATAAAAACATTTCCAGCCTGAATAATAATAAAGAAAAATTTTAAAAACGATCTGTAAATTTTACGAACGGGGCCACAAAAACATTATAATATCGAGATGGAAAACACAGCCACACTAGATTATATTACATATTCTGAATGCAAAAAATCTGTACTTTCCGGATAAATAAAGAAATCACGAATTCCGCGTCGTATAAAGAAAAACAAAATTTAAATGTAGCAACGGTCTCATTTTAAAGTTGAAAATACGACTAGTTAGACTAAACATTTATTAATAATATTAGTAGGGACACGTTTATTATATTTTTTAAGTCTTCAATCAAACACCAAAACAACCCTAGGCGTTCTATTAAAGAAAATGGATATTTATAAAATGACGAAAGTGTTATTTTAACGAAAAACAAAAAACACAGCTAAATAACATATTATTATATATTATGACTTGCTTTTACTTTTCTATCAACAAATTAAATATAAAAACAATGCAAACTACACTAATAAAAGAAAAAAATCTTCATACTTGAGCCGAAGTAGTTTTTTTTCCACCAATCCTCCCTACGTCTTCCTCCTCTCCCCTCCCTCTCACTCTCCTCCTCTCCCCTCCACCTCCACCTCTTCCACCTACTCCTACATAGCGAGCCTTTAAATCACCTGGAAACACCTGTAAAACCCTCGAAATTACGCTAAATATGTGACAGGAAATGGTTACCTTAGCCGCGGCGGGACTTGGCGGGGGGTCGGAGTGGCTTGGCAGGGCTTGGCGGTGCTGGGCAGGTCGGGGCGCCATGGATACCGTGGTGTGGTGGTGTGATGTGGTGTGGTGTTGTGTGGTATGGTTTAGTATTTTATGTGGTGGTGGTGGTGGTTTTTGGTGATGTGGTGTGGTGGTGTGTGGTCGTGGTGTGGTGGTGTGTTATTTGGTGGTGGTGTGATGTGTGGTGGCGTCCTGTGGTGTGGTATGGTGTGGTATGATATGGTGTGGTGGTGTGGTGTTAACAGTACTCTTTCACAAGTTCAACTGTCCTGTGTGTGTGTGTGTGTGTGTGTGTCGTGGATCAGAGACGAGTCACTGAGCTGTATAATTAGGCTTCAACCCTTAAACTGCCACTTGATGTGTGTGTGTGTGTGTGTGTGTGTGTGGCCATTCTTTACGGTTACTAGCATTTTTTTATTTTATTTTTCCTTTTTGCACAACCGAAGGAGGACACGAGTGGAAGAATGTCTATCCTGAAAACACGAAAAGAGCTGCCAAAATAAATAAAATACGTAGAAATAATAAACACCCAACCGTCTACATTCATCTGTATGTCGCTTTAGGTTACACGATGCAGTTTACCGCAAATAGCTTCGTTAGGATCAACATATCTGGTGTTTGTTCTTTCCTTTTGCGTTACTCCACCACCAATACAACCACCATGTTTCCACACTACCATCTCCTCCTCCTCCTCCTCCTCACGTTGCTGTACACCTGTCCATGTCTTCCTATTCACCCCCTCCCCCCACCATTTTCAACTTTCTCCTATATCCCCACCAATAACAACAATGTCCTCACACCACCACTACCACCACCACCACCACCACCAACGGCAACAATGATAGCACCGTCATCGTCACCACCACAGTCACCGTCCCCAGACTGACAATAGCTCCGCCAGTCACCAAGTAACGGGACGTGTCAGGAGAGGAATACGTGAATGGAAGTCTTTGATTATGAAGGAGCACAAGGGAATGCAAAGGAAGAACAAGATAGCATATATAGTTAAATAGTTCCAGTGACAGATTTTGGAAGAGGAGGCGAGATGAGGAGAGGAAAGAACGAGGGATGGAAAAAAATAGAAGTTGAACGGGATATGAGAGGAGAGAAGAGGAGAAGACAAGACAAGGGAAGAGAGGATGAGAATGGAAAAAGAGGTAAAAAATGAGAGAAAAGAAGAGTAGAAAGATAGAATAGGATAAGATAGGGAAAGAGAGGAGAGGCAAAGAAAAATTGGAAGAGGAGGAAGATCAAAAAGGAGAGAAAAGGAGGAGGAGGAAGATCAAAACAGAGAGAAGAGGAAGAAGAGGAGGAGGAGAAGAAATACATAGGATAACACAGAATAACCAAACAGAGGCAGACTTCCTTGTCCTTGCTCATCTTCTAACTACTTAACTGACAAATAAATAGAGCAGTTTAGCATGAAGGAGGAGGAGGAGGAGGAGGAGGAGGAGATGGATGAGGAGGAGGAGGAAGAGGAGGAGTAGGTTAAGTAATGCACCAGCGGGTATTCTTTTATGTGTCAGACTGATGGGTTACTGTGTGTGTGTGTGTGTGTGTGTGTGTGTGTGTGTGTTGATGTTTTATTCATGTGTTGTTGCTTTCTTTCCTTTGCCTATTTTATTTTATTTTATATTTTGTTTTCGACTTATGTTGGGAGTGGACAGTAATTTTATGTTGTTATTGATTGACTTGGTTAAGCTGTCTCAGAAAGGAAAGTAATGATGTGTGTGTGTGTGTGTGTGTGTGTGTGTGTGTGTGTGTCACTTCGTGTGTGTGTTACTTCACCACGGTCTCGAGAATCACGTGCTGAACTGCAGACCGCCAGCTACACCCTCCCGGTAAGAGTTCAGAGGACGTGGCCTGCCAGTGTGTGAGTAAGGCAGCACGTGCAGCACACAACACACCCCGGCACCCTCCTGCTCACACAGGACAGTAACTTTCTTCACGTAAGTGGAAACCTTTACTACCTGAGCGGCGCAAACCTCTGCCTGGCAAGTGACAAGCGAGGACACTACCACTGAGGTAACGGCCAGTGTGTGTGTGTGTGTGTGTGTGTGTGTGTGGGCCTGCCATTCCCCCAGGGCCCTGCCGGACAGGAACAGCAGCTCCTGTTGGTCCAGGGAGAACTGGATCAGGTGAGTCTGTCTGGTGCACGCCACAACCCAGGCCAGGGCAGTCCACACAATCACAGTGGTTACAACAAAGTTTTTAACCTTTATTTAACTTTAAACGTGCGTGTTCTTTAGGAAAATACACGTGTGAGGAGAGAGGCCAGTGAAGGCCGGCGGTGCCTCAGTGGTATGCAGTGCAGCGCAACACGTTCAATGCATCAAGATTAGTGTGTCCCATCACGCTCTTCTTCATAAAGTCCACAAGTTCCATTACTCTTCTTTACGCGCGCAGAGAGAGAGAGAGAGAGAGAGAGAGAGAGAAGAGAGAGAGAGAGAGAGAGAGAGAGAGAGAGAGAGAG